>NW_010190166.1:54175-65322 GCF_000695765.1 Mesitornis unicolor
TATTCTGCCAAGAAAAAGGTTCCCTTGAAAGGAAAAAATGTATTTTAAAAATATCCCTATGATATAAAATAAATAGCAGCCAGAAGCCTGGCTTCATGTTTGCCTTGCCCATAATACAATACATATCTCCAAGCAGAAACTCCACCGCACACGAGTCTTGAATTCTGATTTTACAAGTTCAGAGAAGTTTGTATTTCTTTCTTCAGTTTACAGACTTGTATTTCCACAAATACAATCTTTAGCATGTCACAAATGTCATACTTATGCTGGTTTTTTTTTTAAATAGTAAAAAGTTTTACAAATTTCAGGCAGATAATCACAGTCTAAATTCTAAATGAAAAGTATAGGCATATATATACACAAACACAAAATATGATTCAAAATAAGAATGGGGTAGTTTTTGTAATCAGAACCATTAGCACTTAGGATTCCAGTGTTTTAGCAGTGGAAATAAAATGTTACAGTATATGAATTCTCCGATCAGTTATAACATGAAGCAACCCCCACCTCTAAACCCTTTACTAATCTGCTTTGCCATGACAGAATAAGCAGACTAGAAAACCATTTCTAAATACTGTATTCTTCTTTTTGTTAAAAAATAGAGATAAAACAAGAAAGAAAACCACTACCTTTTATTTTAATGCCTTTCATGAAACTTCTCAGAACATATTTCCATTATGATCTGACAGTAGCATTGTGCTTCCTAATGAACTCAATGTCACGAAATGCAGATACCTATCACTACCATTATTTTCCAAAAGGTTGCCATCAATCCAAATCATACCCAATTCCCTTCCACATGGAAAATGAGAACAGAGCGGAGTGGAAGAATGCTGCCCCCCACTGAAGTCCACTGCGCTCACTCCAAGCAGAAAGGAGAAACGGGCGAGCCAACAACTGCTTTCAACCTTGCTGAATTGCTGACTAGTATGGGCAGAACAGGAAGTATGAACTTGCAAACTTTCTATTCCTTCTCTCACAAAACAAAGGAAACTCACACCAAAACCTACCCAACACTGCTCCCACTAGAAAAAAAAAACCCCAGCCCACCCTTCACATTGTAGACAGTGAAATACTGAGAATCAACTATCTGGTATGATCAACGGTGATACAAAAACATGCCAAAAATCACATAGACACTTTATGAGAACAGAGGTAATAAATGCTTTTGGCAGAATACTCTCAACCTCAGAGTGAGTTGTGTAGAAGTAGTAAGTTAAAAGAAGTAGAGAACTAATTTCACAGTGCTCCAGGGATCAATATTCTTTCCTCTGTGACTACCAGCTTTTGAGAAGCTGACATATTTGTCTGCTTTTCCCTTGTTACCTATAGGTGGTAATTCATGGTTGTCATGAATTATTAGCTATAATCAGAAAGCCCCAGTGTTGAATGCTGCCTATCCAGAGCATAAGATAGAAACACAGGCCCACAGCAGCTGCAACATCAGGTTGAGATTTTGCCTGTTGTCCCTCAGAGCACTGTCTTCTGTAAGGATTCTTCATCCCTTTTTACACAAGCTACACTCAAGGGCAACTCACTTTCTGGCTAAAGATGACAAAACAGCTACACAGAATAGATTAGAACAGAACAGACTATTTCAGTTGGAAGGGACCTACAACAGTCATCTAGTCCAACTGCCTGACCAAGTATGTTATTTAACAGCACTGTCCAGATGTCTCAAATACTGACCCACTTGGGGCATCCACCATCTCTCTAGGAAGCCTGTTCCAGTGTTTGACTGGAATATAAGAGTTATGGTGAAGAAATGGGGCCACCAGGATACAGCAAAGCAGTCAGTTCCATGGCAGAAGTGATTGTCTTTTGATTCTTGGAAAGATAAACTTATAAAATATTGTATTAAATTGATTCCAGGTCAGCCTGTAATTAGCAACAAATCTCATCCCCCTCAAGGCTATTACTTCAAACTGTGCAAAATTGTAGTAGCTGCTTAACATTTCAAATTACTAATAGGGTTATAATACTTATTGACACGATGATGCCCTTTCCATCAGTGTCACATGAAAGATTCAAATGAAATTATTAGTAACACTCATAAGATCTAGGAACATTGTTACATGGGGTATGTCACAACAAGAGAATGAGTTATCTGTTGACACAGTGTGTCTAACCATTGAAAAGGTAAACTTATTTCCTATATCCAATTAAGAATAGTATATTTTATAGGAAGTGGGTGTGAGGCTTGGTTTTACATTTGGCTTCAATATTTGCAGAAGTGCACAGCCACTGTGTTTATGGACGACATATAGCTTTTGCAAGAGACATTTGAAGTATTTTCAACAGAGAACAAATTAATTATATACTTACGGCATGGGGTGCTTGGTCTGTTCACAAGTTGTGAGAATGCAAAGATAGCTGATATGTCTAGTTCATGGTTTTGATTTTCCTTTTCTTCAGTCTGGTCAGCCCACACTACTGATTTTTGCCTTTGAATCAGCTGCTCAACCTCCTCAAATTCAGTCTCAGTTAAATTATTTGTCAATCCAGCTTCTTTCAAAGTCAGGTATTGCTTGCGAAGAACTGGAAGCAAAGTATTCAGTACTCTGTAAAACAACAAAAGGAAAGACAAATATGATTACATCGTAACTAATCTGGTCCTTACTAGCACTGCCACTGTTAGAAATGCAAGGGGTTATTTTTGTCCTTTTCCTCTCTCCCCACAAAATTCTGCTGTGCAATTTATTTTAATTTAATTTGGAGGAATACCATAACACTGAGAGGAAGTATTCATGACTAAATAGAGCGGTTTTTCTCTTTTGCAAAATCTTACATTTCACTCTAAGTGTTTACTAAGTATATTTTTTCTTCAGTGTCCAAGACCCTCAGTTTCTCAAACACCACAGTCAGTGTATCTTGACTGAGTTCTGACTTTCTAAATTAATTTCTAAAATTAAGTATGAGATAAATGAAGAAGAGTATAATCAAAATAATGTGGTTTAAACTAAGTACATCTTAATTAGTTGTGGATAGAACCTTATTAGAAGCCTAGTCCAAATAAATTTAGATACTAGGACCTTTAATTAAAGAATGGAATACATTAAGATCCATGCACAATTGCAAACCAAATTAAAGTGACAGAACTTTAGGAATTCTGTATGAACACAGGAATTCATTAGCTGTGGAGTCAATTGCAAGACTAAACAGTAGGTTCAAGCAATATGGAAAGGGATGTGTATATAGAAACCAAAAGAAGCAACTCTGTAGTTATTAACAAGGTAGCTTTAAAAATTTTGCTTTTATTTTTGCTGGTTTAAGTATTTATTTTTTTAATGTTAATAACGCTAATTTTAATAACGTGTAACATTAATTTAATGTTCAGCTTTTTTCAGTCTGACTAGCTAAGAGTTTAATAGTAACAGTTTTCAGTGCGAGTAAATGAATGTCTACAATGCAAGAAATTAAAAGAACACGCATTAAAAATTCAATACTGCTGTTCAATGCAGAAGAAAATAAGACACCTTGATCTATTGAAGAATTTGTAAAAATTATGCAAATAAGAAAATTAAATAGAAAAGAAACACTAGAGTATACATGCAGTTTATGTTAAACAATGGTGTATACAGACTAAGATTTATGAAGTGATTATTATTTTACAGGTCTTTCTGCTTAAGAAAATACAACTCTAACCTAGAAAAAAAATGGTTTGAGAAAAATCTTTCTATTTCAAGTAAAACTAAATTATATAGGTATCTCTTCTGAAGTCACACATGTCAGAATAGAAGTCTTATCACATCTATGAAATCATACTTACTTTTCTGTCTGCTTATAATACTGATCCTGAAGGGACACCAGTGATAACATGTTCTCAATCTGGGCTTTCAGGTCCTTAACCTCTAGCTTTAAATGGCAACACTGCAGATCTTGAGAGAGTTCCTTGGGAAATTAGCAAGAAAAAAAACCCAAACAACCACAAACTGATAGTGAGAAACTAAAAATAACACAAATTCATCCTATATTGAAAAGTAAACATGGACTCAATCTATATTATGATAATTTTTATGGCAGAAAAGTATCAACTTGATTTTTATTTACATGCATAAATATTGCTTTGTAGATTCCTTTGACCAATCGTGGGTGTGCTTTAATTAGCATTAAGAGTCCAAGAGGCATACAGGTAAGCTTATCTATGCAGGTCCAAAAACATGCTTGCCTCTTTTCCTGTGCACCTGCTCCATATCTGAATTTCAGTGACACTGTCTGTGACAAGTCTTCACTGTATTCAGTCACCTTCCTGAGATGCCAGTATCTTGTTTGAAATATCTTAATTTTATGGTATCAACACATTTTAGTAATCTCAATAAAAATACAGGTATTCAAATACATTCTATTATATGAATCACATAAATGCTCATTACACTATCATTTAAGCACTCCAATTGCTGGCTGAAAGTAAAAGGCAGGGAGGAACAACTCCTCACCTGTCTTTCCTCCTTCTCCTTGTTCCTGCACACACCTTCATTCCTTCCCTTCTGCCAGTTCTGGTGCTTGCCTGAGGCTGCACTGAGCTGACTCTACTTGCTAAAACTTGGCAGAGAGCTTAACACTACTTCCCACTTCTTTCCCTCTTCCCACTCCTCCCCTAGCACCCTCCAAAAAAGAAGTTCTTTTTGGCCAGGCTAAGAATTCGGTTGTCACATGGTTAGATGAGCATCAGGACCTGCTGCAAAGGCAAGGCTAGAAGTCTATGGTCAGGAGCAGGATCAGCACTCTGGCAGCCAACTGAACTGCTCAGTCATGGCATACTTATTCCCCTTTAACTCATATTTTTGCATGTAATTGTATGCTTTCATGAACAAGGAATACTTCTGTACAAAAAATGAAGCACTTTTAGGGCAGAAGAATGGAAACACCTAACACTAGAATTTGAAGCCACCCTGAAAGAATGGCAGAAGCTGTGAGCAGAAGCAAGATGGGAGGAGGGAGTGGAGGAAATCTATTCAATATAGTCACATGTTGCCTACATTGCATGAAATCTGCCCTTGAAGTGAAAGGCATTTTACCTTTGGAATACACCCATCTTGACCCAAGAGGCGCATTTCATTTTCAACACGATGCAGCCAATGGTTATTTTCCTCAAAATGTTCAACCTCCTCTTCTTTCTTCTTCTGCATGTGTATGCTGCGGGTTCTAAGCATTGTAAGTCTTTGATCCCGCTTGCAAGTGGCCTAATAAAAAAAAATAAAAAAAATCAGAATTTATAGGGAAAAGTTGGAAATGATGTTCACAAATCTCTCCGTATTAAAAAAAAATAAAAATTCCATACCTTGATGCTCAACTGGGCATAACAAATATTTTTCCATTTTTGGCCAGTTTAATAAAAGTGAAGTAGCAAACTCCCCTTATGGACATTATTGAATTCTGTTTAAACATTTTCAACCTTTTTTTTTTCCTCAAAGCCCTTATAACAGAGACTACAGTAATTTCCTTATTCCTTTAAAGAATAATACATTGGATTTGATAGATTTCTGTCCTACGCCATAATTATCTTAAGTTGGAAAGACTGAAAAAATTACACATGCACGTACAGACAAACACACTTCTAGATATAACATAACCTAATAGTTTCTCGTAACTCAAGCATGAATATGAAGAAGGAATTTTATCTGCTCCGTTTTCCTAATGCAATGTCATAAAACCAGCAACAGCAAGCTGGTTATGAATGAGACTGCACCCTAACAAGGTGAAGAAGACTCTTCCTATTCAGAGGACAACTATAGTTTGCAGTCCATTTCAAAAATTAGGTCACTAACTCAACTAGTCATAGAGAACATTAACTTTAAGTAGAGTTCAGAGTTCAGCTTTGACTAAACTTTAGTTTAACAACAAAAAACCACAAACATTTGAAGTATATTGCTACACTCAACAAAAACATACAGAACCTGGTTAGTTTTTAAGAGTTATAGAACCTAAATCTCTACATTCCAAAATTAATACTCTAAATGCAAACTTCATTGATTAGAGTAAGTCTACATATTTAGAATAGCAAGCCAAATTTGTTCTATTATAAAACGTCATAAGAAACTCTGAATGTACCTTCCTAATGTTGCACAAGCAGAAATTACTCTAACTGGTGCCCTTCTGAACATACTGTAGAAAACAGGAACAGTACTGGAAAGATTCAGGTTGCATTTTTTAAGCTGATTTTCAGAATGCTTACTTCAACACATGGCATGCAGAACACAAACCAGCATGATAAAGACACCTGAACTACACGTGTGTACCAGGCAACTTACCAGGTCAAACACTAGATTCTGGCCAGAATTTCACTTACTTTCTCTTTAGACTTTATCTGCTAAGATGACAGAGGATCCAGAGAAGACAAAGTCACTTTATAAAGGACTGGCTCTTTAGGGAAAGTACCAGGAGGAAGGTGTCAGGCTAAGGCTCGCAATGACCACTGGTTCCCTCTGATCAGTAAGATTAGGGAAGAGCTTTCAGGATTGCTGAAGCAGGGAAATTAAAACGCATTGTTTTGTGAACTTTGGTTTCTATGCAGTGCAAGATTAAGGTGGTACTGACAATAGCCACCATTTGATGAACCCATCCCATAGGTTGCCAGGAAGAAAGGACAAGTTACATCGATGTGCTTCAACAGGAAAAAAATATGGTTATGCATGGTACCTGTACACAACCTCTGAAACAGACGTAGTCCTGGGCAAGATCCTTGGTTACTACTCTGTTTTGTAATGGAAAAAAACAACCACAAGAGATATTGAAGAAATAGTCCCTCCTAGGCTGAAGAGCTGGGACTTATTTCTGGATCCAGCATAGACAATTTGAGTAAGCAGAAAAACTGAAACTAAGATAGACTACCTGCTTTCCAGGAATATGCTCCTTTTCCAGACAGTAAAAATAATGTTAAAATGGCAATCAGAAATGCACAAGTGCTTTTAAGTCTAATATATTTTTTAAAGCCCAAAGTACCAGCAGTTTTTTTTTAATGTGTTTACAAAAAAATATTTAAAAATTGCAAACCAGACTCCATGACGGATGCAGAAACTTTCAAGATACAGTAGGTTAAAACTGAGTAGACTTCTTCAAACTCGGCAAGTTAGTTAAAAGTAACTATAATGCAGGGGCATATACTAAGTTTTTATGTTCCCACACAAAGAGAAATGTTCTATGCATGTTCCTCTATTGGCACAAAGGTTTTCTGGCTAACACTGCTGTAGCTGCTCTCTAGTATGCAACAGGAAAATACCACATGCAGAAATACAGGTTACAGAGTGGAGGAACAGGCATTAGGAAGGAGGACATAAACAAGCCCTTTAAATGGGCAGCATCCAAGTTCTAAAAAAGCTCAAAACAGGCAGTTATGTGAAAAATGGAAATGGCTTAATAGTGGTCCAAGATGGACTGAATTTCACAAAACTGAGACAAAATTTTTGCAACAAGAGAACATTTGTAAGAAGAGATTAAGATAACCTAAACTCATATGCAGTTTTTTTCCCTTCTTCCTGAAATAATATTTTTTAATTTAAGTGTTCAGACTGAGGCTGTTCAAATATAGATATAATTTGCTTCATGTTAATTTACCTAAAATCATTATTTTATCTAGTTACTGAGCATAGACAACTAAGTATAAAATGAGAAAATATTTTAGATGTAAAACTTTTCCCTTTAAAATCAGTATTTCATAAATACTCTTGTAAAAGAAATATTTCCAGAAAATTAACATTTCCACAAATGCTCTTGACATAAAACCCAGAGGATTTAGGAAAACAGCAAATGTGTAAAAATACAAGGAAGAACAGAAGCATTATAGTGCACAAGGGAAACGTGAGCAGTTATTTTGGTAATCAAATGATTGAATTCCAAATTAAAATCCAAAGAAGTTGCAAAAGGACATTTAATTTTACCATTACAGTGACTTACTCTTTTTAATAAATAAAACATCATGCTTATAGGACAGTTACTCTTGACCCTTAGTAAATCACATCTGTAAGTTAACTAACGGCAAAAGCAACATTTAAGTGCAGCACTGCTAACATTAAAAAGTTAAATCAGCTCATAAAAAACCATTCATATGAAATAGATTGTATGAAGATATAACTCTTCATTATGAATAGAGATACAGCTATGCTCTATTGTAAGCAGCATTTAAATGTATGGCACATAGAAAACATTACTTTGGAGTTTCTATAACATAAAAGAGAATTCTAGAACACATTAGTCACTTGAAATATCTTAATGACAAGCAAAAACATGTGACATATTTTCACTTTGACATTTATCTAAGGACCAAATTTCATGTGAATCACTGGGGAAAAAATAGTCATATGGTAACCTATAATTTTCGACCAAATACAGATTGTTACTGTGACTCGGCAAAATCAGCCCCACCCTTAACTTTATACCTATATTAAACATATATTCCTTTAAGCTGATGTATATCAGAAAAACCAAGATACTATCTAACCATGCTTACTTATTTATACTTTGATGCTTTAGAAAGACATGAGCATTTAGTGTTGTACAATAGCAATTGTTCATACTTATCCTCCAAATTATTCTCTTAAAATTCAAGGCAACTAAACATAATTATTTCAGTTCACATGACTGTCCGTTAAGCAGCTGTCCAAACATCTTCCTGGTGACAACTGAAAGGATCAATGGTAAGAATCCATCTCATTTGGCACAAGGTCCATACTTTGTTATGTAACACAAAGATTTCTCAGCTTGATAACAGCTTCAATGGCTGTACCAGACCTGCATTAACATGCTTTCATTCTGGACAAGAGCACCATGAGCCTCTTAAGTCTAACTGGGTCTTAAGAAACTATGATGAAGCCTACCTAAGGACAAGTTGAAAAGTTTTCACAATTAGCAGCAATAAGCACATCAACTGTTTTCTGTGCAGTGTGGAAAAAATAGCACACCTGACATTACTACTACATTTTCTGTATTAATGTCAAAAATGTCATCTGAGTGATAATCAGTGTGTCCCATTTCTCATTGTTTAAATATTAAGCATTAACTAATTATATCATTATTTAAGGAAAACTCACACAATGGTATGGTAAAATGAAGAAAGAGGATACCTTGTATTACATTATAGAAAACTCACCTTCTCTACTCTTTCTTCAGAGCAAGTCATTTGAATCTGTTCATGACATTGTTCCTGGTAATGTGTCTTCAGTGCATTTTCTTTAAGTTGCATTTCCAACTTGAGGTATTCCTTCCTGATTTCCTCACGGTTTGTGAACACATTCTTAAGGATTTCTTTGTATCTATTAGAACCAAAGGATAATAACAACAGATTACTTACTGAAGCCTTTTTAATAACTATCTCCTTAACAAGGGGAACTTTAAATTCCAAGTTAATAAAATTAAGATAAAAAAATTAAGATAAAAAAGTAAAACCCGTTACAGATGAGCAGTAAATAAAGTGTAAGTACATCAGTAAAGATTTTATGTACTAGAACTGGCAATGGGACTTAAAATATTGAAGGGGTCACTCAAAATAAACTGATGTATTTATGAAGATGACACTGGTATTCAAAAGACAGACATCTGGAACTTCTTCACATAAGTCTTATCTATGCCTCCAAAAGATACTAATTACCTCTGTTCTCTACTGCTTATATCAATTTATTAAACAGATCAGACTACTGTTACCATAGACACACAAGCTCTCCCTCAAAAAAACCCTATACTCTCTCTCAAAAATGGAAGACCACAAGCCTTCAGTTGCTCACTTTCTCTCAAGTTCTGTTGTACAATTTTAATCACTAATATACAACAAAAATCAGAACATGCATCATGTTTTAACACTTACTAGGGTAATAGAGGAAAAAAACAAACTAACGGTAGAAGGTACTTAAGAGCTATTCCAAGGAAACCAGTGTTTAAATGGTCTCAAAATCTGCTTATCCCTAGTCTGCAATGGAAATCAGAATAACAAGTATAAGAAGAAAGCCTGGAAGCATTATCATGTTGCAATATAAGTTTCAGTGGTGGTACTTTATGCCTTCCCTCCTGAATACTGAAAATGCAATACCAAATAGCCCCAAAGATACTGTATCTCTCAATAATGACCAACCTTGTATACAAGCCATTTCATAACATTGACTTGTTAGAACTTTCGTAAGAGTAAAGGCACAGCTTAACATGCAAATGTTCTAAAGACATGTAGCATTTGATGTTGTCATACAGTGTTTAGTATAAAGATCATAAAATTAGAAACTATAAAAACATTAAAATAACACATAGGTTCAACAAGAGAGCAAGTTGAAGAGGCTTTCTTGCCATGCAGTTGACTTCTTGTCAGTGTGTTTCAGAAGTAGCAATTCCATTTCAGTCTAAAGCCCAAATAAATCCAAGTCTTTTATTCTAGTGTTTTATTACTCTCATTGTAAAAAAAAACCAAACCAAACAACAAATAGAATTAACAAAAGCATTATTCTCTACAATTTTAGAAATTTAACAGTTTTATTTATTTAACGGGTTTTTTTAGCAGAGAACGCTATTGCATCTAGGTAAAAATGTGTACTAAAACACACACAGAATTTAGAAATAATATGTCTTTAGGGAATAAAATAGTCAGCTCCAGAGTATCAGAGTCCGTACCCTATGCTGTTAGTTCCTATAGAATCTGCACAACTATTCTATGTATTGCACAACTAGGTGGAGAACTTTTTTCTCTATAGTATCCATAGAAACACAGTTCCTCCCAGCTGCCTGGGAAACACAGCAGTGAAGGTGAATCCTCTCTCTCAATTTCCCACAGTAAAACCCTGGTCATAATTTAAGAAAGCCTGCAGGTTCTTATTCTATGTACAGTCACTGTGAGGAACTATTACCAGTAAATCAACTCTTTGTGCACTTATAATCATCCATGTCCCAAGCATAGCATCAAGTATAGAAGTCTTTGCAAAACTCCTGCCTTGAGTTACATTCACTCTTTCGATAAGCACACTTCTGTTCTTATGGAGTTATCTTTACTCTTTCTTCTTCACTTAGAAATGACAAAGGGATCCTGTAGGAACAACCAGGGTATGAGCTCTCTGGACTACCTAGTGTGGCTTGTGGACCTGTCAGTGGTAGTTCCACTGTCTACCTCAATAGGTTCAAGACTTGAAGGGTTGGCAGGCAATGCATCTCTAAGCTTTAGACAACAGAGGCAGCAG
>NW_010190166.1:65353-71335 GCF_000695765.1 Mesitornis unicolor
CTGAAGAAGCAAGTGGTGTAAACAGTGAATCTCCTCCAGATAACAGCGAAGCAAAAGCCACAGGTAGTTGGACTGAAACAAGACTGTGGATAAGGCTCTCTACCCTGTCCCAAACAGAAGAGAAAAGACAGCAGAATAGCTTCAAAACCTGTAAATGAATGGGGGGTGGGGGGGAAATGAACTCATCACCCAGACAGAATCCTCATGAGGAAGAAAATGCAACATCCATTTTATTGCTGATATCTAGAGGAAATGGGATAAGCTTACATGTGCCTCTGCAGATATTCCAGAACATTAAAGCCCAAAGAAACATTCTCTGACCAACAAATCTTGGCATAAAATACATCCAGCATTTGGAAAAGACATTTTAGAGTCCTTGCCCATGAGTGATTCTTCCCACATAGAATGAAATAAAGGGCAAACCACACAAAATTAAATTAACCTTAAAGACTTATAGTGCAAAAATATGCAGGAAAACTGTCAGAACTATCAACATGACTTAGAAACCCACACTTCTTTTGAAAATTAAATTTAAATAACCTGAACGAGAAGTTTCTTGAAACTTCTGGAATGGCAGTAAAATGAACCTCAGAGTGAGTTTTGCTTTGAATGGGTTTTTACTTTCATCTCAGAAGGTTTTCCAGGTTAAAAAAATACTGCATTCAAAGAGCCTATAAAAAAACTGAATAAACCTAAGCAAATAATTCTCAGAAATATATGACAAGATATGCAAAGACAGATTCAGAAAGATTTTCATGCCAAAACCTAACCTTGATGTGATATTAGATTGTATGTAAACTTATGTAATACATTGACTTCTGCAACAAATGCATGCATCGTGTGTCTTAATCTTTACTTTTTGCGTGCTCTCATGACAGACTGTCACATCATAAAAGTTAGACAGGAACATCACCAAGAGACCAAGAAATATAAAAGCAATAGAAAGTAACAAACATACAAATAAATTAAACTCTTTGCGGAAAGAGGAACTTCAAATTCTTGCCTCGCAAACCTTGCAGGGAAGATACTACTGAAGTACTACCACAGCAGTGGCAGCAGCTGCTGTCATTTATGCAAACTACATTCTGTCTACCCACAAAAATGACCTGTTAAGTAGTAGCTTTGCTGAAAGCTAGCATTCATATGCTCCTTCCTGCCACACGCATGGGTTGTTTCCCACCCCCCAACTGCCTGGTTGGCAGTTATTTTTCATCACTGGACTTCCACCAATTTTTCAGTGATCTTACTGGTAACACCTCAGTGAATGACCTTATCCTGGCCCTGCACATCCCACCAATACAGATTTTTCACTGAACATTTTTGTTATCAAACCATTCACAATTTCATTTTTACCTGCTACTGCATATGTGTTTGTGTATATATATTTATATGTATACACACATACATACAGTTTTTGAAATATAGTGCTTTCACATAGAGATCCTTCTAATAACACAAGAATACCAACAGAAATCAGAACTGAAAAGTCAAGGCGACTTAAAATCAATTCGTAGCAATGTTGTTAAATATTGGCTCAAAATAGGGTAAGAAATTTTTAAAAAATTACATTTTATTTCAGTTTTTCTGAAAACCTACATTATAATATGACATTATAATAACATTAAGCAACCAAGATTAAAGATGGTTACTTTTTGTTAAATCCTTAGCTTCTAGTAGTAGAAAAGAACTTCTTAGCCCTACAGTGCTCTGAAGCTTCCTAGGAGAACACTTGTCCTAAAACCTTTTGTTATTAATAGTAGAATTTCATCTGCATGTTAATACAGAATGACATTAATAGCCTTGAGACAAAAATACCTGACTTCCCCATGAAATAACTTCATTACAAGAATGAAGCTATTGATAAGCTTTTAAAGAAACGCAGCACAAACATTTTGAAAGCCACATGTGCACTGACAAAGCCCATAACTTTTAGCAAGATTCAATTCTCTGTCAAAAATTAATACTCTTGTTATCAGTGGTTCTGATGAAGATTTGATGGGAATAAATGTAATCCACAGAATACTGACATTGCTGCACTTCTGTCAATTTAGTAAATACTTCATAAGGAAGTAACTATACATACAAGACCATCACCACTGATCTAAATTGTAATGTCAGAGCGAGTTATGTCAGCTTCTTGAGGATCAGAGTACATGGTTTTACTGAATAATTTGCCTAGAAGGTTAATATCAGGATACTTCCTCAAGTACACAATATTTGTTTTGTTTTAAATCCACCACCAAGCTGTTATGAAAAGTGGTAAGTTATGCAAAGCCACACCTAGGGGAAACCAATATTGAAAGGAGTCAGTTTGTTTTACAAATGCTTTACAAGCTATGCAAACTACAATTCTGAAGTAAGATTGAGATGTGATTAATTTACCTTTGTATTTCCACTTGCTGGTTGTTTGACAGTACCGCAGCATTACTATTGTCAGGAACACTTGCTTGCTTTTCTTCATATTCTCTCAGTTTCTCTTTCAACATTAGTATCTAAACAAAAAAGTTATCTTTTAGTTTGAATATAGTTGTTTGGGTTCCGTTTTGGTTTTTGGCTGGGGTTTTATGGTTTTTTGTTTGTTTGTTTTTGGCCCCCCCCCCTTTTTTTTTTTAACCTATCATTCTGTACTTACATCTTGAAAAGCTTTACAAATGGCAGTAGGCCATTTGCAGGAGCAGTAAGACTCCTCTTAGAAGACAAAACATCTTTCTTACTTCAAAAGACTACATGGGAGAACTAGGACAATATTGTCTAATAGGTTCAATCCCATAAACAGTTTTTTTATATGCAAAGTTATAACAATATTACAAACTTTTAACAACAGGTTTTTTTACATACCTCTTTCTTTTGTTCGTTGCAAATTTTAACATACTGGCTTATGTGACTGTCAAAATTAACAACATTGCTCTTTAACTGTTAAAAAAAGAAACGAGTTAGAATTTAAGTAGGTCCCTTCATGTTTTTCTGCATAATAAACACACTAATGAATAAAATCCTGACTTGCCCAACAAAAATTACTCAGTTTTTGCAGTCTACTGTTGAATACTCATGGCCATGTCATTTTCCTCAACAAAACAATAAAAAATAATTACATTCACATGTGCAAGCATATTTTGAATTTATTCAGACTAGTTTTACTAATTAATGCTTATCTTGTGCATTTTATTACAAAAGCTATCTTTAAGCATGCAACAAATAGAAACTACAGTCCACCCCATATTACATAGAAGAAATTAGGAGCTGCAATACCAAGGATTACCAAAAAAAAAAATCAGAATAATGGAGAAGACAAGACCAGTATCATTTCATTTATCAATATAATCTCATTGAGCCTCTTAGCTTCAGATGAATTCTACCTGTAACAAACCTCAACCATCTCTTGTACAACTGCTCAGACACTTCTTTAATACACTTTACAGTTCTCTGTGAAAGCAACAGGAAGATACTGGAACTGGCTGTGAATTCTACCAGCTGAGGAATATTTCTATATTTGATGCTCACAAAACAAACTGTCTCAAACTGGCAGTGCAATCCCACTAATGAAGCTATGTTGCTTTTAGGCCAGAACTACTACCTACTCTATCTACTACATCTCTCACTCAGATGATGAAGAGTTGACTGCAAGAAAGAAGAGGTAACTGGATAAAACTGAGACCAAAGTGAACTCCTATATTTAGTCTCCTAAAAGAAATAACTCTCCTTCTCATAATACTTTATTATACTTTGACAAAAGATCAGTAAATACCAACATACTCACAGAAGACTTGATATCCTTTGCTCGGTTTGCATACTTAAGAGTATTATAAGTATCATCATAGAACATAGAAGATGGACTAACAGCAGCTATCATTATTGTTCGGCAATTTCCTCCAAGAGAGTCTTTCAATAAACGAGTAAGCTTGCTGTTTCGGTAAGGAATGTGCTGTTTCTTGCTCTAGAAAGAGAATTATATGTATTTTTATGGATTAGTCAACTGAACTTTAAATATTCACATGCCTAATTCTGCTTAGAACTTCAACGATGTCACAAAACGCAACTAACAGCCTTGAAACTTTAATTTGACACAAGTAATTTTTCACAAAGTTGCAGATACATCTCAACCCATTTTAAATCTCTTGGAACTGTTTAATACCTTTATAACGCATGTCTTAGCCAGGTTTCTTTCTGATGTCTGGATAAGCAAGAACTATTTTTGTGATGTGAACAACTAACAAAGTAAGACTACATTAAATGACTTTCAGGTCACAGAATAATAGAGGTTGGGAAGGACCTTCAACAACCATCTAGACCAATCCTTCTACTCAAAACAGGGTCAGCTAGAGTAAGCTACCAAGGACTACGTCCGGTTGGATTTTGAGTATCTCCAAAGATGGAGATTCCACAACCTTTCCAGGCAACTCAAAGTCTGCTTTGCCATCTTCATCTCACTATACAAAGTTAGGTCACTAGGACCCAAATCCCACACCAAATAAGTCAAATTAAATAACGTTACTTATGCCCACGAGGTACAGATTTTAAATTCTGCCTCCCACTCTAACAAAATGGTGATGAGAATGGGTGACACCAGAAAAGGAAATAAAAAGCCCTGGTCATTTTCTCTGTGCATATTTGAAAAGAGAAATTGCTAGCTAACCAAAAGGACAAAAAGGGTGTAGCTGCAGGCAATGGACTTGACTTTGGCAAAAGGTCAGGAGGTCGTCATTCTCCCACACAAATGTCCCCACTCCTTTCCTTGAGCTGGTAAGCCAGATCAAGAGACTAACTTACTACTTTTAGAAAGGCATATAGTGACAGGACAAGGGGGGGTGACTTTAAATGAAAAGAGAGTTAATTTAAATTAGATATAAGGAAGAAATTCTTCACTACGAGGGTGGTGAGGCACTAAAACAGGTTGCCCAGAGAAGCTGTGAAGTTCTACTCCCTGGAAGTGTCCATGGCCAGGTTGGATGGGGCTTTCATTAACCTGGTCTAGTGTAAAGTGTCCCTGGGCATGGCAGGAGGGTTGAAACTAGACAATCTTTAAAGTTCCCTCTAACTCCAACAATTCTATGATACTGTGAACGTGGGTTGGAGGGAGGGGCAGCGGGGAATGCATGCATGGGTGTGCAGATGTACGTAAGCACACAAAAGAATGACTTTACATAGGTGCTTTCTCTTATAAAAGCCTCACTCCCTAAGATTAAAGGGCATAAACTGCTGGAAAAATCTTTGTCCTTGTAAGGCTACTTATTTACTCATGCAAGCTTCTCTACATCTGCTTGATTTTGAAAAAGGTGGGTAAGAAAAGCAGGCACATTAATCTTTGACACTGTCCTTAGGTAGCTGCATGCTATTTTTGAGAACTTTTTCCCATCAGGACTGTCTTTCAGCTATCATAGAGACGATGGTGAAAATCCATAAGAAAGACTTGAAGAAAAATTATGTGAGAAGGATCAGCAATATAATCTCCATTACTCAATAAGAACTTAGTATTTAAAAAAAAATGTTTTGAGAACACTAGGAGGCGAAGACTGCATGGGAAAGCAGTACATACCTTTGGATTTGCCAAGGCATTAATGACATTTCCAAGAGCAAGCAGGGAGCGGTTAATATTTGTTCCTTCTCTAAAACGAGCCCCCTTGGCATTTGTCACATTGGCACGCTCAGATCCTGCCAGGTCAATGAGAGACATTTTGGCGATGCGAACATTTTTATTAATACTAGCTGTTTTATCTTGCTGCCTTAGATAAATCTACAATTAAAAGGAAAAGAAGAAAATAATTAAAGAGTAAGCACTAACCAGTCTTTTGTTACTTTAAGTATTAAATTGATTTTTGCAGTGTAACAACTGTTTTCAGAAATTCTTACTGGAATCCTCAGAATCCAAGTTAAACCTTTCAGTATATATCTAACACCAACAGGCAGTTTGGCCTAATGGAAAAGAGTGAATTTGTTTGAAACTTACCTCTTAAAACTCACTTCTTTCAGGTATTAGTAGGGAAA
>NW_010190166.1:71366-78864 GCF_000695765.1 Mesitornis unicolor
GAGTGTAGTTGCACTGCGTTTGGCTGGGATGAGAGTTAATTTTCTGCATAGCAGCCCATATTGAGCTTCAGATTTGTGACCCTAACAGTGCTGATAACACCCCAGTGTTTAGCTTTGGTTGAACAGTGGTAGTATGGTGTCAAGGTGGTAGGCAAAAGCTTGCAAGGGGACACAGCCAGGATAGCTGATCTCAACTGACAAAGTTTCTCCAAAGTAGCCACTGCTTGAAGATTGCCAGGGCATCAGTATGCTGGTGGCAAGTGATAATTTCCCCACCACTCCCTTCACTTACTAAGTGAACCACAAGGTATTTCCCTCTTGCTTTTGTCCTTTTGATTCTCTCCCCTATTCTGCTGCAGAGAATTAAGTGAGTAACTCGGCTGGGGCTTACTACAGTGACAAGTATTGGTGAGCTTCAAATTTATTTTATAACTAAAATAGCTCTCAATTTTTCTGCACTCAAGATATGTTCCACACTATCGCACTTTAAATGGAAAAAGGTGTTCATTGTTTAAAGCTACCTTTAAGACCACACCATGAAAAAATAAATATATATATACATATATGGGGATAAACCAGGAAAAAGGCTGGACTTACAGTGATTGTAACTACCATTAATAGGGGAATTATACTCATTTACTGCTGTGAAAACACATACTACTCTGGGGTCTTTTGGAAAGCTGTGACCTCTGAAGCCACTTTTCCCCCCCCTCATCCCTTCTCTCCCAAAATTTTCACCGTACAGGAGATATACAAGGAACCAAATACTTTTGCTTCCTTCTGCTAGTGAAGGTGTTATTTCCCCAGCTTCATAAGGAATTAGGCATTGATTATACAGTCAGTAAGAAGAATTAGTTATCCTTAGATAGCTTTTACTTTTTCAGGATTCTCTATATATTCCCCCTTTTTTCATGGTGAGTGCTTTGCCATTTGTAAGGCCACTGGTTTCTGACACTTTCATGAATGCACAGTGAATTAGGAAAGAGATGCGGTACTTATAAAATGATTGACTAATAAAGACAACATCTCACCAGTTTTGTAGGTTTTAAGCTTTGCACATGAAAAATGAAGTCTTCACAGCAATTTGAAGCAAAAAAAATTGACAAGTATTGAGACTGAATAAATATCTTATGATTTGCCAAAATATACCAAATAGACATGTTTCTATGTCAAACAAGTATGTTCTGTTGTACTATTTCTAGTAAAATGTGTATTTAAATAAAAGTAAAAAAACCACTTCCCTGTAGTTCCCTCAGTAAAGTAGCTCAGACTGGTAGCATTCTGCCAGAGCCCAGTAACTATCACTAATGAAATAGGGAAAGGTGGAGTAACAGCTAAACTATGTTGTATGACTCAAGCTTTTATAAGGACTCAAAAGATACAGGAAATGCCCCAAAGCAGAATCTTTTCTATTTCTTTGTCTGTCAGCAGAACAGTTTCAATAGAACAGTGTGGCAACTGGGATTTTACTTTCAGATGCAGTAATTGCCTGACCTAGATAGAGATTTCAAGCCTTAGACAGGTGGTACCATAAGGCAAAACTTCCATCTCTCAAATCAGCTCAAAATGTCCCGGGCCAAGACTTTTATTACTTTCTGAGTCAGTTCCAGAAAATTGCTGCTTCCAGTTCTAGTCCTGCTCCAACAAAGTTAACAAAAACTAAAGCCATCCATAAAAGAAAATCTCTACAAACAGTGGCAACTCTTAAAATAACAGGAATCAAGACAACAATAGAGTTTTCTCATCATTTATCCGTGGAACCAAAGAGGGCATAAAGGATAAGCAAGTAAGACAAGTTTTGGAGAAAGTCACAGATCTGTGAAAACAAATGGAGACACTCACATAAGTGATTACCTGTAGTACTAATTGACCAGTTTTTAATTATTTCTTACAGATGCCAACACTGGTAATAAGTGCCTCAAGCAGATGGAGTATTTAAGAACCTACCTTAAAAAAAGCATATGGTTGTAAAGGTGCTTAGCTCAAAACAGTATGCACTAATTACAATCCGTTAAACTTCTAGTGGCATTCATTGCACCAACCTAGTTAGCAACAGTAACATTCCTTTAAAGTGCCACATGCAGATGCAGTATTTATATTAAGGACTTTCACACACATTCTTATAAATAAGAATTCCTCCCTTCTCCCAAGCATGAAGTCACTTCTGTGAAAGAGGCTTAAAACCCATTTCTCTTAAATGCGCTATTAGTCAAAGGTGGCACTTTGTCTTGGAGAACACACAGTATTAGTAGATATTTATACAAATCATACATTTAAGATACAATTATCTAACAAAACAGATCATGACTTTTAACAATAACTTGTGCACTTAAGAGAAAATATCACTTAAGCAAAAGCAATTAACTATCTTGTTTGACAACTAGAAAATCTCAAAAGACAAACATAACAAACATTCAGGATTAAGTCATTATAAGAGTAAACTGGATTAGGAATATTACAAGGAACACTTAAGAAAGTTTTTGGTAACTACAGTATCCTTGAGCAGAATCACTGACAGTTTATGTGAATGAACTGTGCGCTGGGACTGAGTGCTGAGTATATAGCAGAACATGCTTTGAACCACAGCATGGCAATGCCTAATCTTTACATTGAAAGATCTTGTCCTTCATGAAAGTTCTAACACCCAGACATTTGTCCATGAATGTAAAATTCAATCAAGCATGACATTTAACTGACTGTAGCTGTATATGGAGACTGGCTAAGAGACAGCCAGGACATTTTACACTATCAAGGCTACTTTGCTGGCTGCTGCTGCTACTGGGACACAGAAAAACAATAAAAGAACACAGAGATTAGTCCAGAAATTACTTTGTCAGTTATCTCAAGCTCAAAGACAAAAACATTCACAATAGTTTGAGCACTCTTAAGAATTCTGTTGCGAACAATAATGATCTCGGAGAAAAATAATTCAGGGCTTAATATACTTTTTGCTCTTTAAAGTTAGATGCTTACTGTAACAGTACTTGGTAAACATTGAAAGGAATGTTATTTGTGTTTTCTCATGCATCACACCTTTTTACAGTGTGTATATAATACGTACACAAAAACTAAAAACAAAGCTTAATTTTTGGAACATATGAAAAACATTTACAAAACCACTGAGCATGACAGTTTCTGTTCAGTGCACAGCAGACAAGCTGCATCCTAAATACACACATACACACACACACAGCTCTGAAACGGAGCAAATTCATAAGAAATCTGTGCCTTTAAGGCACAACCATGGGCAAGACCTCAGGGGAAGTTAAAAAAAGGAAGGGCAATTACAAACAGAAGTACATCAGAAAACATATAAGCTCTTAGAATGGGAATGACTTGTGTCCCATTACATATTTTAGAAGTATTTAATACATTTACTGTCTGTTATTAGCCTTTTTTCTCATTAATATTGACAGTAGAGGTCTTAGGTGCTAACTTTATAGCTACTTGCTTTTCCATTGTATTTGTATTTTCAAATACCACCATGATGAACCTTCACATACTTAAAAGGAATCAACAAGAGCAAACTGCAAACCTTTAATCTCTTCTCACTCAAACTAAGGTTCAACAATTTAAACAAACAAACAAAACCACAAAAAGAGCTTCCACAGTACTCAACTTTAAACAAAAACTACAACTCACAGTAATGACCACTGTACATCAGCTATATCATCTTACCTGAAAGACAGCATGAGACCGAGAAGAGGAGGCATTTACATCTGTGGGATGTTGTGTTCTATTTTTATTTCCATAATCCAACATTTGGAGGATTTCCTCTGCTGATTTAGGCTTTAAGGGTAGATCAACAAGATAAATGCACTTTTTGTTCCTTTTTTGTCAACTATAGGAGATTCTACACCAATTCTAAAATACATTAACATTCACCTTCAAAAAAATAAAGGAACTTAAGATTTTAGTTACCTAGAAATGAAGGAAATTTCCTGGTTTGGAATTAGGACATTTCAAACAAACATTCTCCATTTAAAAGCAATGGGGCACAAAAAGCGAGCACTTAAAAACTGCAGAAATTTAAATAATTTTTTTTTCAGCAAAGAATTTAAACAAATCTGCAAAGGTTCTCCACAGTTAGAAAAAGTCTTACTTAAGAATGATTGACTTAATTTTTCTGGTACTAATGCATTAAACCATGATATACTAAACTTTTTCCTCCACAAAATTAGAAGAGACTTTTCCCAACCCTTTGGGAAGGATGGTGTTCACAGAGTGAGCTAAACTAATAACACTGTTTTCTCTTGAATCATTATTCTATGTACACAAAAGCTGGAAGTTACATACCATGTAACACACACTATAACATGTACTGCAAGAAAATGATCCACAAGAGCTGATTTTCAGACTGGAAAACTAAGTTCTGTCACTGACTTTGCCAAAGAATTGCTTTGCTGGCCAGAACGTAATTTAAAGTGAAACTTTTCAAGCATGGTTATTTAAAAATGAAAACAATCCTGAGATGTAGGCACAAGACTTGCAAAGGTGTAGAACACTTCAAAACGTCACTGAAGGCAGTGAATTTCTTTAACAAATGCTAAGATGCATTAGCCAAAAACCAAATCTTCTAGAACCTGAAGATGAGCATGGAGCCACTGATATGCTTTCAATAGTAAGGACTAAATGCTTTTATTCATTTGCATTCAAGACTATTAGCAGGTTTTTTTTCTACATGCTTTTGAATAATTAGTTAGGTTTTCTGGTGATTACAACCAGAAAAAACACCCACTAGGAAGTTACTAAGTTGCATACAACTTTCACAGATCACTAAGAATGTCACCATTTTCTCAAACACATTGTGAGGCTTCCTGAATTTCCATATTTACCTACCTGGTGTAATGATAGCCCTTGGACTACCACCCCTTTCTGGGTATCTTCACAAACAGCCAGTGGTCTTGAGTTTACTAGCAGATCACGGATTTGTTCATTGTAGACCTTTGAAAAGAAATGTAAAATACTTTAACAAAACTATCCTACCATACTTGGCAGGTTTAAGCTTAACTAACTATAAATCATCAGTCTTTTTTAATACTTCTTTAAGATAAAGTAACAATTTTGTTCTGTAGATTTTTTGCCAAACAGCTTTTCTACACTGATCTTGAAATATTTAATTCAATTTGCATAAATCTTGTTCAGCCATTGAAGTAGGAGTTACCATTTCCTAGTGAACAATCTTCATTCTTTTTAAAAGAATGTAAGTTTATTCTTTCTACAAAAAAACCTGCAGCAAACATGAATCCAAAGCATTTATACATTATAGTCCATACTTCAGCAAGATTTCTTAATCTAAATGTATTTCTGTTAAAATTCTTAACTACTTTTTTTTGTACACATCAACAGCTATTCAGAGGAATGTAACTGATCAGCAAGACTTAAGTCAGCAGAATATCTAGTGAAAATATTAGAAGAGATATCTAGTGAAAATATTAGAAGAGATTGTCTATTTTGGGCAGCCTTCTGAAAGACAGTAACAAGTAAGACCAAATTTGTGGAGCACAGTTCAGTTCCATTCCTATTTGGGATACATTTTGTAAAGTCCCAGGAATTGTGGGGAGGAAGGAAAAAACAGTCTTTACTTATAACTACAGGCCTTATTAAGAGCAACATACGAAATGCAAGAACTGTCTTACCTCTAAATAAGAGACAGCAACATTGCATATTTTATCCTCTTTCATTTGATCCATGCAATTATAAAGTGTCATCATGGTTAAATACATCACTCCAGGATCTTCAGGGGTACCTAACATTGTATGTGTCTTTCCAGCTCCCGTTGCACCATATGCAAGCACTGAATTTTCACAAAAAAACAACAAAGCAAAAAAAATGTTATACCAGTAAGCTAATCAGGAACACAAAATTCAAAGGGACATTCACACACCTCTATCATTCTGCACAGCTGTTTTCTTAAACTGATCAAATTTCTTAGGCTTTACTTTTCACAGCTATAATCCTAAAACTATTTCAAAATCACACAGATCTTTGAATTTTCAGGTCAAAATTCATTCACTGGCAATTTACCAGAGTATTTACTTACTCTCTTAAGTCATCAACTAACAGCAGGTAGGTACTGCATTTCCTCACAATGTTCTATTTGCCAATTTAAAAAAACCAAGCTCTTAAAAAGAGCTCATAAAGTGGGCTACCTCACATTCAGTGACACAACTGCTTCTGGTTGACCAACTTTCCAGAGGACGCCCCTTGTAAACATGTGAATTAAAGATAAAATTCTTAAGTCTATTATAATGCTAACATGAACTAATTTTCAAAAAAGAGCAGAGCTATCCTAACTTCGATAGACGAAAAGGTCAGCCTCTCATATATACAAATTAAAACAAAATGCTTTATTTGTATCTCAGTGTTTTTTTTAGGCCTCTGCAGCAGTTGGATACAATGGTAGAAACTTCAAGGAATTTAGTGAAGCTTTTGAATTGAATAAGATAAATAGCAAAATTACCTGTGCAGTTATATCCATTTAAGAAGCCATCAATCATACTTTTGGTAGTATTCTCAAAAACTTCCAACTGGGATGATTTTTCAGAAAAAACTGCATCAAACACAAATTTAAGATCTTTATTTTGTCTTTTGGTAATATCCCTATAGGTCTGTCTCTTCTGGTGAAAGAAGCTAACTTCTTCCTCCTTTGGATCGAAGACCAATATATGCTGGTCAACAACATGGACAACTTTGCTAAAGTTGCCATCTTTTTCCTTTTGAGACTCTGGACGGACACGAACCACCACTTTCACATGATTACAGACATCATCTTCATTAGCAGCAGACATAACAACGTCCCTTTTGTCTTCCTTCTTTGCCTCCAAGACTCTTTCAGATCAAGCAGTTGAATCTTATCTGCAAACAACAAAAAACAAGTGAGAAGCCTAATATTTAAAATATAACCTTGCGAATAGTTCACACTTTTAATTGGGACTAATATCTTGCACCTGTGCTAGATCTGCCCAGCTCTTGTTAGTCAGCCCTACAGATTGCTACAGTGATCACACAAGTTTGGTAAGTACTGTAACTGGCTTGAAAAGGGGACCTAATTCAGCACAGCTTTAAGAAAACTAAGTAGCATTTTCCTAGGAAATTTGTAGGCTTATTTCAACAAGTTAATTGACTTTTCTTATGTCAGTGAGCAAGCTTGTAGATGAGCTATCAGGTTTCTGCAGACCAAAGCGAGAGGTTTTCTTGTTCTTCAGCAAAACAGAGTAGCCGCCTGTCTGCTTTCTCTCGGTTATTCGTTTAGTCACATTGCATGTAGGTTTAAAAAGACAACTTAAGTGGGATTCATATTAACGCAATTTACATGCGATACAGAAACACCTTCCACAGCTGTCAAACCAGAATGTCCTTTTAACGGGCCACCCTTGCTGATAACTGAGGGCCGTTCACTCCTAACAGCAGACAGCAACCTTCGGGGTAAAGGGTCTCAGTGATACTTTTTCAGTTTCGGGGCAACCTGACTCTCTCTCAGCCGAGCCGCTCCACG
>NW_010190166.1:78895-79098 GCF_000695765.1 Mesitornis unicolor
ATCGAGACTCAGCCGCACAACAAGGCCGTAAGGTAGAGGGAACACCTAGAGGCAGGCAAATAATGGGGGGGGGCGCCATAGCCCAACCCTACTCAGCCCTCTCATCTTACTTTTCGCCGTACCGCAAATACCTCTCACCGGGGCCCGCACCAAAGCTCAGCCCCCAGCCGAGGCAATGGCAACACAACCCGACCGCCGACCGC
>NW_010190166.1:79171-92995 GCF_000695765.1 Mesitornis unicolor
TTATTGGTTGCTGCTGCCATGACGCAAGCAGCGCGACGGTGCCGACGGTAAGTGCGCGTGGGGGTGAGGGGCTGAGGGAATTGCTTTGTAGTGGGGCTCGCTTATCTCCGCGGGTGCCTCTGGGGATGGGTTGCTCTGCGGTGTCCAGGACGCGGATGTCGCTCCTGGGGCTCAGCCCTGCCTCTCATCCCCCGGAAACGGGGTACTTGCTGCTAGGGGTGGGGGGAGTCTTGGGTTGGCGGCTCCCCCACAGCAGCGCCGCGGGGGCGGTGCTTCCCGCTTTTCCCAGTCCCTCAGAGAGAGAGTGAGTGGCGTAGAGGTGCGGTGAGGAAATGTACTTGGGAAATGATCCTGTCAGGAGTAGGGACTGAGGGGCAGAGCAGGACGGGCAGGCGGCTCCTCGCTCCCGCGGCGCTTAGCTTGTCGCTGGCCTGGCCCGGGCAGGGAGCGGGGAACAGGCCTCTTCTGCGCACAGCCGTGGGGCCTGCCTTAGGCTGGGTGCAGGCTGCCAGCTGCTGCTTTGGTCGCCTCTGAGAAAAAGCATTTTGAGTTGAGATTTTGTTCTCTGACTGCCTTTACTGTCTTGTACAGTGCAAGGCTCACTCTGCAAGGCGCTACATCAAAACCATGCCTAAATGCTGCTTAAGACGTGCAACAAGAAACTCTTTTCTGCTTACGTCTGGGGGAAAAAAACCCCAAACCAGCCTACTTGCATAGGTTGAGGTTGGTTGTCAGGAAAGTCTTCTGTTTGCCTGGTGTTAGCACCACTTTCTGGACTCGTACCAACGCAGGGAGGGCAGCGTGAGCTGGATGATGCTTGTTGGTTTTTGCCTTGTTCATATAATTTCTGTAAAGGCATTGTGGTTTGTCGCAAAACCTCAGGGCTATGGTATGGCTGTGCAAGTTTATAGAATGATACACGTTTTCAAACTTAAAGTAAGGAGAAGTACTGCCCAGCTGAGGTATAAATTATCAGGAGAATAACTTTCCAGAGGTGATCACTCAGCATGTTCTTATATGTGGAGACAAAATATGTGAAGCTTTGGGCTAGGTAAATCCAAGCAAAGAAGTAATAAAAACCTGATAGTTAAAAGGTTAAGTTAAGGTTGTACTTCTGTTAGTGGTTTGGATGTAGGATGGCACTTTTGCAAATGGTTTTATGTCAAATGTTGCAACTTACTTGCCTGCAGGAGAGAGTGTGCAATACAGTGTTACAGAAGGTTTCTGCTCCATAAAGGAATGCAGATATCTTATAAATGAAGCCTCATTGTCACCCATGTTAAACTTAAGTTTTTTTTATGGAAGGTAAAAATCTGTTGAAGTCATGCAGCCTTCTCCTAGCAGGGTAGTAACATACTTGGTTTTAGTGTGTTTTGGACAGAGGGAAAAATCATCAGTTTTCTATGTAGTTAAAAGACAAACCACAAAAACAAACCACAAAACACTGATCTTTCCAGGGTTTAGAGTTTAGTTACACCCTGGAGAATTCTCACCTCTGGCTGTGCTCAAAATATTTTGTGTTACAAGATGTAATGCATGATGAAAACAATATATTTGCTGTATGATAAGCACTAAATTATAGCACTGTTTTAAATATGGTTATAGTATCTGAATTGTTTGTTCCTGTTTTAGCTAGAAACATGGAAAATTTGACAACCAGAGTGCTACTATTCAGAGCAAGTGTCTTGTGTTTGGCAAAACAGAAAGGAACAATTTGAAAGTGAAGTCACTCTTCTGGTTGTGCTCAGATTTGGTTAGTCATCTAATATTAAGCATCTCTGGGACATTGTAACGCAGCTAGAGTCCTGGCAGTGAAGAAGAAAAGAATGTGTTCCGTATGAGAAGAAAGCTTGAATATGATTGATAGATAACATTGAAAATTCTGAAAACAAGTTAAAAGAGAATCTTACTTTTTGCTGACGTGACATTTCTAGATAACTATCCATCTCGGCCTGTGTAATGCTTTACTTTTAGCATTTCCACTATGTCTTTTAAACAAGTCTACCTTTAAAAATATTTGTTTGAAAGTAATTCCTTACATCTACTGTTTTCTAGGTTGATCAGCTCCAAAATGTTATCTCAGTGTTTATGCCAAGTTTACAAATGTTTGTTTCTGCGCAACTTAAGACTGAATTCAGTAAATGTGACTACTTTGGCCAGAAGAATCCATTCTTCAGTAAAAAAACTTTCAGACTGTGAGTTAAAGGAAGAAACCATCCAGAAGTGTGAAAATGAAGAGTTACCTCAAAGTACAGAAAACAATAATTTTGGAAGATTACACATACCAGTGATGCTGGAGGAGGTTGTTAATTGTTTATCCCCCCAGCCAGGCCAGGTGAGTTAAATGATTAATTAACATTTGTGGTTCAGTTGCAGTCCAGCAGAAAAATTTGTGCAGTGTAGGGTTGAGGAAGAGTAAAGGGATGCTCTTTAAGAATCAGTTGCACCTTTTAAAGGTTCTGAATTGTTTTGCAATTCAAATTAGGAATCTGTATAATAAAAATCTGGTATCTGTACACCTGATTTCCCCAAAGAAGCAGAACTTTTTAAAACTGTAAGTATTTGAATAATCTCTTGCTTTTGTGCTTTTCTTCCTGAATTGCTTTTGCATATTTCTAGGGTTCTGTTAATTGCTAATAGTACGTGTATGGTTATGTCATCAACTTGTAAAGAGCTCTTTTTCTTTTGTATAAGAGGTAGTAACTATGTAGGCTTTAAAAGTAATCATCATCATCACCTGTTCTGAGATACTTATTTCCATGGTTTCATGTGGCTGGAGGCAGTACGTTTCCTTATGCTTACACTGCATAATGTGGTGCACTGAGGAGGTACTGTAGTTATAAAATGACAGTGTATGGTAATAGAAATGGTTTAGAATTAGTAATGTGGAAGTATTGCAAGTCATCTTATTTGGCTATGGTACTGTGAGTAGGTTCTTTTTGGTACCTGGCTTAGTTGATGTAGCTAGGTTATACTGTTGTATGCAGTGTAGGTGTACTGTTACACGCTCACTTTACAGAAATGTTACACAGAGTTTTCACATGAAGGAACTTAAATACAATATTAAGTTGAAAGTTTTCTTATACAACTTAAATTATTTTCTCAGTTCAGATGCTTTCATCTGTCAATTTAGTAATTTTTATTAGCATTATGGAATCTTACTAATTTAGAGTTGTGTATGTGGAGTTTTACTAGAAAGAATGAAATAATACATAAAAAAGTAGAAAGTTCACAGTATGTGTATATTTATTCATTTTTACTCAAACAGCATAATCCAGGAGAGGCAAAAGGACGTAGCAAGTTTGACATGATTCAGGGATCAAAAAATTGTGGTCAATTCTTCCTTTATTGCCTCTGAGAACTTCTTTAGTTTGGATCACAGTTTATCATTTTAAGTGTTTTGGAAACCAAAAAGGATCAGAACAGGGTAATTATTGTAACATATGCATTGTTTTTGCATGTGTCCTACTGCTGAGAATGCCTAAATTAGTGAAATACATAAGGCACTTCAAGTTCAGACTTCATTAATGTGTCAGAACTATGATGAAATCTTCATGCATTAAATCAACATAAAAATTATGACACTGTCACATGTAAAGTGGTTTTCCAGTTGTGTAAATTTCTACTTACATAAGAATTAAGAAGAGGCTGAAGGGGGGAATGTTCATTAAACTGTGTGTGTTGATATAAAAATAACTTGGTGACATAACTTGCAAAAGAAGCTATTCCTAGTTATAAACTGGAGAGTAACTGTTGTTGACCCTGAAAGCTTTTTGAGAGTTTAAATATTTATGACTGTAAAATAGCTTATTATTGGGGTGGGATTTTTTCAGGTCTATGTATACGTGGTTTTGTGGATTCCTGAGATAGTGGTGAACCACTAATAACAGACATAAGAGAGCACAAGTGTGTTGCCTTGAACAGAAACATTTAGCATAGCTGAAAATGAAAAAGAGCACTTGCTTTTTTTTTTAAAGACAGAGTAAATCATATTTGCACCACTTTTTGAAGCCTGAAGTTTTGAAAATAAGTAGTGTGCAAAAGGATTAGATGTGTCAACTGAGTTTTGCTAGAGGAAGTAAGCATCAGTGAAATTTTAAACAAAGACTGAGGCTGTTTCTCACTGCCATGAATGGTGGTACAGTTTCTGTTAACGTGGATGGAGAATTGGGACCTCATATCAATTTACACTTTCAAGGTTATAGTCATGACTAAGAAGTTCATGAGCAGTTTACTTTGTGGGCAGGGGAGGTAATGTTGTGGTCTTAGATTTTGTTTTTCTGTGTTCTTCTCTCCTGTGCCCACAAAGATTTCCTTTACTTGGCTTTAACATAGTTACATTCTTTCTTATAAAAAAACCTGATTTAGGCCTTTATTTCATGTTATGTCCCAAGACAAGAAGTTGCCAATACAAAGAAAATCTAATTAGAAAGACAAGATTCTCCCTATGGTTTTGGTCAGTGAGTGAGGTTTTCATTTTACTTATAGGGATACCTAAGAAAATAAATGTTGCTTAAGAGCAAGTCACTGCTAAGATAAAGATGGTAGCACTCTCCTGCTGAATATTCTTGTTGACTGTCTCCTTTGTGGAATCTGTTTGTCAAAGTTTTAAGCAAAGGTATTTCCACTTTACCTTTGAATCTTCTTTTATTGCCTTAGCACTTGTTTTTACAAAGTCCCTGTAGCATTCCTGTCTTTGAGGCACGTTGTACAAATGAGTTTTTACGTATCTACGTCACTTCTCAATGAAAAGTCTGTTGTCATAAATCTACACACAATTAATTTCCTTTTTGAGTTTACTGTATTTACTAAACTACATTTTAATCCTCTTAATGCACTCATGTTCTTTACATGTACTCTACCAGTTTGTGCAGTTGTCTGGGCAGCTTGGGTTTTCTCTGTTCCCTTAAAGTTTAAAGGTTGTGAAGAACCAAGCATATCTTTTCAGAATTAATGTCTTTGGACATCCAGTAGTATGTTTTTTCCAATTTTCACCCTACTTTTTCCTCATGTTGAGTTTTTTGTCGACTGATACCCCCATGTTCTTTTCCTCAGGGCTGTTTTCAATCTATTCTCTGCCTAGCCTGTATTTAGGATTGCCCTGACCCATGTGCATGACCTTGCAATTGGCCTTGTTGAAACTTCATATGGTTGACATGGGCCCGCTTCTCAAGCCTGTCAGGGTTCCTCTGGATGGCATGACTTCCCTTCAGTTTGTTGGCCACACCACACAGCTTGGTGGCATTGGCAAACTTGCTGAGGGTGTGATTGATCCAACCATCCATGTTGCCGACAAAGATGTTAACAGCACTGGTCCCAGTACTGACTGCTGAGAACCACCACTCGTCACTGATCTCCACTTGAACAATGAGCCATTGATCCCAACCCTTTGAGTGTGGCTATCCAGCCAATTCCTTATCCATCTATATGATATAGAATAGACTAGAGTGGAGAAACAGTAGATTCTAGGAGTATTACTTAGTTTATGGTAGTTCTGGAGGCTTTTCTTTAAATTAAATGGTAGGTGGTCAAACTAGGGATGAGAAAGAATGAAGAGACTATTCCCTTTTCTCCAGTGTTTAAAGGATTAATCAGAAACAGAATTAATACCAGATGATCTTTGTATTGCATTATGTTAATTTATGTTTAAAAAAATTAAGGCAGTTAATTTCCCCCAAAGAGATCTTGTCTGACATCTTAAGTTAGCTGGGAGTTCTTACAGAGGTGTCCTTTTTGATTCTTCATAAAATTATTCAGGTTATTTTTACTACCCAGCTTTCATTGAAGGGGATATCCTCTTTGTTGTGGAAATAATGTGTAAGTGATACCTACCTTCTGGAAAGAGACAGGTATTTCTTAAACATCTAGTTTTGACATGAGCTTTTCTCTATCTTTCAGGTATATATTGTATTGTTCTTGGGATAGCTACTGTTTTCATGCATCCAAATGTCAAATGATTCTTTTTCATCTGAGAATAAGCATGACTTTCCCAGATAACAAGAGGAATCATAAGACATTTCTGATGGTCAGACATTGGTCTTTTGTCACTGAAGTGCTGCTTGAGCTCTGCAATTAGCCTGAAGACAGTAGCCTTTCACCTCCTGAAGTTCTGTTGCCACTGTTGGATGTAGTTGTTTCCTTCCTGTTCTGCAGGACTAGTTAGTCAAGTAATAGATAACACAAAAAGGAATCTGAGGTAGACTGTCGGTATGCAAAAGCATAGTCTATTGTTCTGTAATTGTTGTCATAGTTTCTTTATATCCTTTTTCATATATCAATATTCCTTTTCTTTTTCTCCGTTACCCTGAGTGTAAGCTCTTAAGGACAAAAATAACCTTTTTCTGTACAGCACCCTGCAGAGTGGACTTCTGTTATGTGAGAAAGGTTTCCAAGTATCATGATGTATAAATAGTTATGTGGCTATGCTGGTGGCCAGTATACTTAACATAGTACTTCCAAAGCCATCTGCAAATAATTTATAAGTGGAACAACCCATTTAAGCTAAAGGCTTTAAATACTGAAGTTTTCTGCAGGGTGTCCAAGATAAACAGGAACTGAAAAGGGACCTCAAAAAAATAATTCTGAGTTTCCAAGTTATATGAAGTATTTTGTTGGATGCAACCAAAGTACCAAGTTTGGCACGGACTATTAATTACGTCATGAGATAAATGCTAAAATACTTGCTTTGGAAAAACACAGCACTCCATGGATATAGTAGCTGTTTTTACCATTTTAGGCTATTTGCCACTGGGCTTCTAAATTGAAAGTAGATCCAGTGACAAAGTGGTATATAGTCTTTTTTTGTTGTAGAAGCAACTCTGTGTTTTTTGTGGGAAGCATACTGAAAATGTCTTTCTACATGCAAATTGTATGTTTTATTCTTCTATGGTAGCAGCACATGATAAGTCATTGTTGTAAAAGAGGAAAAAAAGACATGGGCACTTGGAAAAGCCAATAAATTAATAGACAGAAGTTCCAAGAATATTCTGGGAATTACAGAACACTTTTTCTGTGATCCTTTATTGTTGCTGGGAGTATTGAGAGTTATTTCATGTTGATGTATTTCCTGTGTAGCCTTTCAGTGGCTCTTGTCTTGCCTGATTTCCTGTTCTGTATATTGTGAATTTACAAAGGAGACTAGCCAGGCTTCAGATCACAGCTGCATAGGGAGATGTGTAATAAAATGTGCATAGAGTGTATATGTATGCAGAGTGTATCTGTTTTCTGTGGTGTATAATGGGCAACTTGTTAAATGGAATCTCATCAGATAGAGAGCACTGTTTAAAGTATTTAGATAAAATACTTTAAAGGGGATTTTTTGGTGGAGTTAGCATTTGAGTAGTGCATGAAAATGGAAAACATTTTCAAAATATTTTCAAAAATATTGTGCATGATATGCATGAGATAGTCCCTTAAATACTTATTTAGAGTAATAGTATCTGTTCTTATCATGATAGTGTTTACATGGTGATTTGAAAAACCAGACCCCATTTGCTTAAGTTCCTCAACTTATAACTGGTTGCCCTCTGCTGTGACAATAGTCTAAATAAAAAAAAATATCAGGGTAAAAGGAGTATTATTTAACAAAGTGATGTCAGCAAATGTTATACAGGTTCTACTCTAGTGAGTTCCATCATGAGATGAGAGGAAAGAAGAGAACAGGAAAGAAAACAAGACTGGAGATGGTGTTCATGAACACCTTGTCAACTTAAGGGAGTGAAGGAGTCCAGTCATGGTTTTAATGACGTGAAGTTTCTTGCTTCGCTGTCTTCTGTAGTGTAGTCCTGAGAAAATACAGGGATCATAAATTCCCTAATGACAGATGAATTAAAACACTGAGGATTTATCTGAGAGCACTGCACATCTGTTCCCTGTTTTGAAGTTGGTACTGCTATGTTATTAGACTGTGGTACCAGGAAATGAAAAATATTCATGTATAATGAATAATGGGAAGATATGAATGAGGCATGATGAAGTACCACCTTCAGATTTCACTTCTTTATACTTCAAGATTTTGCTTTTAAAGTAGCTAAAAAAACTGGGGAGGAGGTAAGAATAGGTTGATGGCTACAGCTGCACAGGGAAGAATCTTTTTGTTGTTCTTGGACATCTGCCCGACCACCTCTTCTTTCCACCTGCAGCATGGCTCTCAGCAGGCATATCTAAATGTTATCATCAGCAACATGACAGCTCTCACCAACTTTCTTCGGCGTCTTTCTCTATTGCAGTAGAGGAAGGGAAGCCTGCAGCTGCTATCTCCAAAGAGACCGGCAAGGGAGCTTGGTCTCCCTACTGAGAACAACTCTGCAGATGCGCCAGATTTCATTTTATTATAATACTGGGTTAGCTTGCTGTTGCCACTCTATCACATAACAAATGATAGTGCTTCAGGAGACTATTTAAGACGCTGTGTTATAATAAAGCAAGATTCAGTGCTTTTGGGTGACTCAGCTTGTAATGACGCTGTATATGCTCTCCTTTTCTGTTGTGACAGCATTAGTCTTTGCACCTCTTGGGGAAAACTAATAAAATTCACCAGAAAGTAATCTAAGCCCTTTAAATTTTAACTTGAGTGAGCCTGTGATCCCAGAAAGGATGATAATTAATATATGTAGCTACACATTTCCTCCCTGTGTAGTACTGTGTGTCTTATTTAGTCAGCCTTTTGGCTAAGCTTTTTTATTAAATATTTGAATTTGAGTTTGCAAACAGGAATACAGACTTTTTCTACCACACAAAGTATTATTATGGGTTTAAGATCACAACTGGAGTACAGGAAAGATTTTTGTAGATTTTTTTTTTCTTTACTTTCTTGTCTTTCTGTTTAAGGTATCCTGTTTTGAGTAGCAGAACAGGCATGTTCTGCATAAAGAGATAATTAAAATGTTAAATTACCCAATCTGATGTTTAAAATTAACAGGTATCTGAAGCCACGCAAATGTATGGCCTGATTTTTTTTATTTATTTTATTTTTCTTCTTTTCAGAGTTTATGAGCATGTAATCTCAATTCTAGTGGTGTTTGCTGGTGCTCAGCAGCTTGGGAAAATACTTTCTTAATAATTGTGTTTTAAACACTGAAGTTGACTAATGTTGTTTCAGGCTCCCTCTTTATGAAAGGTTGTATTACCTAATCTTAGAATCATAGAATGTGTGGGGTTGGAATGGACCTTTAAAGATCCCCTAGTCCAACCCCCCTGCAGTGAGCAGGGATATCTTTAACTAGATCAGGTTGCTCAGAGCCTCCTCAAGCCTTACCTAGAATGTCTTCAGAGATGGGGCCTCCACCACCTCACTGGGCAACCTGTTCCAGTGTTTCATCATCCTCATGGTGAAGAACTTCTTCCTAATGTCTAATCTAAATCTGCCCTGCTTTAGTTTAAAACCATTGCCCCTCTTCCTATTACTACCTGCCCTTATAAACAGTCCCTCACCAGCTTTCTTGTAGGTTCCCTTCAGGTACTGGAAGGTTGCTATATGGTCTCTCTGCAGCCTTCTCTTCTCCAGGCTGAACAATCCCAACTCTCTCAGCCTGTCCTCATAGGATAGGTGCTCCAGCCCTCTGATCACTTTTGTGGCCCTCCTCTGGAGTTGCTCCAGCAGTTCCGTGTCCTTGTGTTGAAGGCTCCTATTCTGGACACTACTCCAGGTGAGGCCTCACCGGGGCAGAGGGGCATAATCACCTCTGTTGATCTGCTGGCCATGCTGCTTTTGATGCAGTCCAGGATGTGATTTGCCTTCTAACCTGTGAGTGCGTATCGTTGGCTCATGTCCAGCTTTTCATCCACCAGTACCCCCAAGTCCTTCTCTGCAGGGCTGCTCTTTATTACATCATTCCCCAGCCTTTACTGATAAGAAAGATTGCCCCTATCCAGGTGTAGGACTTTGCACTTGACCTTGTTGAACCTCATGAGGTTCACATGGACTCACCTTTCCAGCTTTTCTATATTCCTCTGGATGACATCCTGTCTGTGTGGCATGTCAGCCGCACCACTCAGCTTAGTGACATCTGCAAACTTGCTGAGGGTGCCCTTGATCCCACTGTCTGTATCACTGAATAAAGATACTAAACAGCACTGATCGCAGTACAGACCCCTGAGGGTCAAATTTGATGGCACATTGCTGTAGGTATCTGGCAGCCAAGACTTACCAAAAACATATACATGGCTTTTTTTGTGTTGGCTAACCAGAAATATTGAGAAATGGATTAGATTTTCAGTTAAGCCTTTGTAAAATTTTCATTGCGTCTTAAATATCTGCTCAGTTATAATTGAGGAAAGAAGTTTCTTCTGAGGTAGCTGAGGAAATCAACTCTGTCTTGCTAAGTCTAGTCATTAGCTGAAGACATTCAGACATTGAAATTTTAATTTCCTATGGAAATGTTAATAATGGTGTGCTTGAGTCATAATGCCATTAAATCTAATTCCAGACAACATTACTCTTAGGAAAATGAGTAAAGTAAATAATGCATACTGGAGCGAGGCTTGCCAGAGCTGTCTAAAGGCAGGTAACAAGGGCAGGTGCTGGTGGTTTTTGTTTGCTTCTCTTACCTCTGATCTGAAAGTGAAAGGGGGAAAGGACTCATCTGTGTTCTGTTGCATAGAGAAAATTTGCTCCCAGTAATCTTTCTGGATGTTTCACTCAGTTCTGTGAAATGCAATGCTTGGCTGGCAGGTTTCACGCTATGCAAGGAATGCCACTTGGCATATGCTGGAGGGTCTGGGACGTGGCTCCCTTTGCTTCTGAATGTGTGAGGATTAGAGTGGTTTACCAGTGAATGTACATACGCCAGACTTCTGTGAAGGACCTACAATTGGTGACTGAGGAAGTAATCTTGTATTTTAAGACAAACTGTAGATGTTTACAGGTGGAGTATTCCAGCATGTTCTGTAGAATCAAGATCACAAATTATGTTATGCAGTTTTATAAAATTAATGAAGAAGGCAAAACAATAACAAAGAAGAGGTAAAATGCCTTTTTTATGTTTTAATACTAAAATTCTTCATAAATAAATAAAGGAGTATCTTGCTTATAAAATTACTGTTTCATTTTTAGCTGTAATCAGAAAATTGAACCCCTGTGAAGAAAATATATTCAGAATTAATTTTTCGGGTATTGAGTGATTGTGATTGATAGATGCTTCAAAATATTGCATTCATAACATATCACATTCTTTTTTCTCTCTCTGTGTGGAATGATGTAGAAATGGTTGGTAGAGAATGCAAGCTACTGAAGTGCTTGAATATGCAGACCTTGTCGGTGATCTTGCAGATATTTCAGCTGTATACTAGAATAATCTAGTAGCATCCTCTGTTAGTGTACTTATGAGTTGAATGTGAAAAATGGGTAATAATCATTCTATTATCTTGAATTGTTGAGTAGAGCAGTACTGGAAAATCATTTTATATTGTACTTAATACATTATGTGAGCGGGTTGTTTTCCTACAAAATGCCAAGTATTTATTTAGGTTTCTTTTTGTAATATTGATTGTTAGACTTAGAGTGTAAACAACTTCTTTATCTTTTCATATTCTCTCAAAGGTGCTTTTGGATAAAAATACCGTCCAGTTATGTTCCGCCTTTCAGTCCTGGTTTTTCTAAATTACATGTGATAACTTTTCACATAGATGAGAGACATTTTACTGTATAGAACTGATAGGAGATATTTTTTTCTTGCAACTTAAATTCTTTTTCACTGAGTACTTTATTTGCTTTGTTCTCTTCTCTAGTAGATACCAGAAAAAAAGGGCATGTATGATATAGTACATTACCACCTGTAAGTTTTTTTTAATCATTGTTTTCTGGAAGTGATGTCATAAGGCCTTGTAATCCCTCTATAATATTTTCACTGACAAGTTCAGCTTTTGTATATGTGAGCAAGGTTTGGGTGGGAATTGTGCCTCTATAGATCTGTGGCTTAATCTGTACAATGTAGCTGCTCATACATTTCATAGCAGTGTCATCAACATCACTTTTTTGGTAGTGGGTGCAGAGTTTTGGTAAGCATGTTTACCTTGCATATGTTTTCAGCATTTTGAAATTTGCTGCAGGGAAACTTGGGATGACTGCTTTGCTCCACAGGGTAACCTAGATCACTTTTTGCCACAGATGTTTTTATTTTCCAGAAGTTCCAGTTTTATTCCTTTTTCATTGTTAAATAATTTTATATTATAACATGACAGTATTTTGTTACCAATTGAAGTTAAGATGACATTAGAGTGTATACTGGAATTGTAATTCATCTTTCACTTTTGGAGTTCCTTATAGAAGTAACAGAATGCAAATACAAATTCCAACTTTTTCAGAATTGGAAGTAGGGACTTCAGAGTAGGTGTCAGTGTACAACACGTGGTTCTCTAGATTTGTAATAATATTTTCCCTTCTGTGAGGCAATAGTTTTGAGACAATTCTTAAAAATCAAAATAAGTACTCTCTAGTTTAAAAACAGGTATGTCTGATTTATCTTATTACAGAATATTAGGAGTTGGAAGGGACCTCCAAAGATCATCCAGTCCAACCCCCCTGCCAGAGCAGGATCACCCAGACCAAGTCACACAGGATCACATCCAGGCGGGTCTTGAATGTCTCTAGAGAATGAAACTGAACATCTTTGCAAGATATTTTAAATTCTTATAGGAGGGAGAAAAGGTTATTAGTATACTAAAGACTAAATAATGCTTCTTCAGAAATTGCAATGGTATAAAAAGTATAAAAATAAATGGTAGAAGAGTATCTTGGACTGTCTTTGACCTATCATTTTCTTAGTTCTAGAGTAATTTTTTTATTTGCATGTGAATAACAGCAAAGTATATGGTTTGTTTTTTTCAGCTGTGATTTTGAGTGTATACAGTTTCTTAGTTTATTTAGAGAAATATTAAAACCCTTTCAGCATTTCTGTAAAAGTAGATTTCTCTACTAACAAATCTTTGTTGCAATCCCACAAGTAACCAACTTTTATAGCATGTCTCACTGTGCTAACATTTTTAAACAATCTTTTTTACTTAAAATAATTTTAAAAGCCCTGCCTTTTGGCAGGCATATAAAACAAGTATGCCTTTTAATTTTTTGTGTATTTAAAGATAATTTATTAGGTGGTTGTGCAAAAATAAACATATAATCCTTTCTCTATGAGTTTGGTCTAAGCTTTCATTAGATAGGACATAGGGATAGGTGCAATAAACAGGTTTGGGATAAATGGGGAGGATGCAGGGGTCTTATCCATCGTAAGTCACATCTGAAGTCAACTCAAGAAGCAGCTCTCAGAACTGAGAAATCTTATATTTAAAATTTATAGATAAATGTTTTGGAATTAATCAGGGTTAGGTAGTTAGATTTTGCTTTTGAAGATTCGTCCAAAGTCCTTGTTAAATGGCTTTAAGAAGCTACACATCTTCCAGCCCACATAAGAGACGTTCCTTCAACAGATGTCACTTGTAGCAGAGCAGTAAGTGCACTCCCTGACAGAGCGGAAGAGGAAAAAGATTCATAGAAACTTTTTGTTTTCTCATACATAATTCTGTTATCTGCTAGTATTTTGGTGACTGAAATGCTAACATCGTGGAGAAAAAAATGACCTCAAATTGATAAATCTTTTTATCAATATTTTTGCTCTAGCAAAAATAGTTACAGATTTCTAATAGTTCTAAGAATATGAACTGAGTAAACATTTTACAAATTTTGACAGATACCATTGTCTAAAACCAGCAATACTTCTATTGCGAAATCTGAAGGGAGTATATATGTTGTATATTTTGTTGGCGTAGAGAGGATTTCTTTTTTTTTTTTTAAAAAACAAAGAATTTTATAGATGGGTAAGTTGTTCAGCA
>NW_010190166.1:93026-113535 GCF_000695765.1 Mesitornis unicolor
TGCTGGCCTTCAATTTGTAAGTAGTTATCTAGGGAAGATAGAAAAATGACTAAGTGACCTTGGGAAATAGTGTCCTATTGAGAAGCCCTTCATAGTAGAATGTAAACCACTTATTTCTGAAGTAGCAAACGCTTATTTGGCCACAACTAGCACTTAATTAGTTATGTAGGTTTTCCCCCTCAATCTTATAGTACTTTCATCTTCTTTAGAGAGCTTTCTAGTGTATACACATTTTATAACGCTAATCGCACTCCTTCGTTTTGCATAGATCATTTGCAATAATGTGTAAGGTGTGATTAATTGTAATGTTTTAAGGAGTTACAAAATATTTGCTGACTCATTTGGATTATTTTATCATGGTGAGATGGTTTGGTTGGATTTTCTCTATTGGAGAATTTTGTAGACGCTGTCAGGTAATTGAGATCTGCTGTACTTCTTTAAGTACTTCTTGGTGAGACAAAAAAATTTACCTTAATTTTTGTAAATAATTTGGTTTAGAATTTCTTCAGATTTCTTCAGATGTTTTGAGCACAGCTTAGAATAGGTTAAATGGTTACTTGCTACAGACAGTTTTGATCTGGTATAATGCATAAATAAACATGAAGAAACACTAACTACACTAGATTCTATAGCAAGAGTATTGAACATCTTTCTTGGCCTATAGAAAGAAAAGTAGCACTGAAGATGACTTTCTGCAGTATTTTTGGATTTCTCTGGTTGGCTTACTGGAAGCATTAACAAGAACAATCTTTTTTACAGCAAATGCATAAGTTTCTTTTAAACTAAAGGCTCTTGTTTGTGCAACTGCCGGTCTAACCTTTAGTTTATGGTTGAAGAGGTATTTTTTGTACAGACATAAAAAAGTTGCATTACACAGTGGTCAGTATTTTATATCGAATCTTAACTCTACCAAGATAAAGGACGTTAACTGGAGCATCATGTAAGTATTACAAATGATTAAACTAAATATATGAAGAATGCATGTTGGCATGACACATCTCATTTATGTCCTCTGTTTTCCAGTTTGTAGAGTTTTAATAATGCAGTAGAGGGTAACTGAATTGCTTAATTGTCAGTTGCAGTTGTGGCATTGAAAGGTTTACCAGATTGCATCAGTTGTTTCTGTATTTTATGCTTTGAGTGCACCAGCAGAAAGTCCTCTTTTCCTGTTTTTTCAAAGAGATTAACTTTTTGAGTTAAACACATTTTTTACAGTTTTTAAACACATTGGAGTGATGTCCGCTTGCAGTTGTTGAGGTCACAGTATGTCTGGGAAGCAGACCTCGAGTTTCTGAGTTTTACAGCCAGAAATATGAGAACCAATTATGTGACCTACAGTCCTTCTGGGTTTTTACTACACCTGCTTGGTGTAGTGACCTCCTGAGAATCACACAAGAGCTGCATGGCAGAGGTTCCAGTGTTCATCTGTCAGCCTTCATTCTTCATTACTGTGTGGGATACTGCAATTTCTGGTGTTGCCTAGCTTTTGAAAAGAAAACTCAAATTGTAGTGGTTGATTCATTCCTACAGGGTTTGTTGGAAGAGCTAGGCTGAACAACTAAGCCAGTGAAATGTCTTGCTGCCACTGAAGAGGCCAGGTCCAACTTCTCTGCTCCCCATGGATCTCCGTATGCTCCTGTCCCTCCATGACTGTTCTGCAAATCAATTAAACGCACCAGTATGTCAGAAAGCAGTACAGCTTTTCCTTCTGTATTAATTTTCTGTGCCATGCTGGTTAAGTTAAATTGGCTTATGGAAGTACCTAGTAAGCAGCAGTGCTGAGAGAAATGAACTAGCAGAAGGAACACTTGCATATGAGTACTTGCAGTACTTCACATCTTGTGGAACCATACCCTTAGTACTCATCTCTGGTAGGTTATCAGTCTCTGACTTTGCTGTGAGAAGGAGATGAAGTATGCCTGTTCCCAGTGAAATTACAGCTTTTTCAGTCAGTAAAAATGAATGTTAAATACTGAGATTTGTAGATCCTAGTGTAGGTTCTGGGAGAAACATGCTTTAATTTAAGATTCTCTCTTAATTGCAATATTCATTTTAACCCTCAGAAGCCTTACCTGTTCCACCCTTTGCTCCAAGCCTAAAGTACAACTTCTAAGTTCTTCTTGCAGTTTGTCTGGTGCTGCTTATCTCATGGCTTAACAGGTCTCCAACTTCACTGGACGTGCTGTTCTCTGGATGTAAGTTTCTTGCTTTGCTGATTGTGCAGCCATGGAGTGAGCTGACACCAAAACTCTCAATTTGCTTGCAATTGGTTTTCAGGTGAAAAAGCAAGCTGATCCAATGTGTGACGCAGGGCCAGTGTGCGGCTAGAGCTGAAAATGATAGTGAACAGCCTGTTGTTTTGATAAACAATGAGATGTTTGCATCTGTACCTATGTACTGTAGGGTATTCCTAAACAAGTTGCCTGTCCGGACACCTTTCATCCACTCTTCTCTTTGACTGTTCCCTCTGTATCAGCACTAACAGAGCGGAATCTAGAGAGCAAGAGAGACAGATCCTGTGCTTGGCAGCTTAGGCATCATAGCCTGAGCATTGACAAAGAACAACTGTGAGAAACGTCTTGATTTAAATCTAACATGTTTTTGGAGGTCTGTGAGAATATCAATAGAAAGAAGTCTTTCACCCAGGATTATCCTCCCGTTATTTTTATTTCAGAACTTGAAAATGCCATTACTGCTTAGTGCAATGCTAGAATTGTTATAATTTTAAAATCTAGGCAAACATATTTTTTTTTCCCTGAACAGGGAAATGGCTGAAGACTTTCTGTCACTTTTTTTCCCTCATCAGTTGAGGACCTTGCATCTGAAAAATTTCAGCGTCCAATTGCTAAAATCAGTCGGGACTCTTAAGTGGTGGAAAATAGGATCTTTCAATGAAAAATGATAAATATTTTATTAATAATAAATAATGCTACTTTAGCAGCTTATAAAAAAGCAGATCTAAAATCTACTGCTTGAGCTTCAAACTGTACAAAGCATTATTTGTGTTTTGATGTTGGTTTTTTGTTTTTGAGCTCTGAATTGAAGGTAAAACAATGGTCCTGAAAGTCTCTCCTTCATAAACCTATTTGAGCAGTTGTGTCAGTATATACTTTTGGTCATCTAAATTTAAAATAAGACTTTGGATAAGAAGGTCAATGAAACTACTTTCTGTTTGATCTTGCATCCTTGTGGGTGCCTGGATAGTTCTGTAAGAAAAGTTTTACTGGATGAGTCAGTGCACTGAGTCATAGGCAGCATGAAGCCTGTAGTGCTCTAGACTAACTAATTGGTAACAGTCTCAAATTTAATTAAAGCACAGTTGTCAGCTCTGTGTTACTGATTGACATCCCACTGAAGTATTTTGTTTTTAGCAACTTACATTAATTGTTCTTTGCTGTTAAAAGTTGTGTGTTTTAAAATCTTGTGTCTGTGGAAGAGACTTGCGATTGCCATTATCTTTTACTGTCCTTTTTATGACTTTTATAGTACTCACTCTGAATTTTTGTTCCATTGTTAGGTCACATATTTGGTAATTATGCTGTTTACCATACCTATGGATTTACAGATGTCGAGTCCTTTGAGGATTTTTTTTAAAGTTTTCTTCATTAAGATCCATCCTATTAGCAGTGATGAATGTTTTTTCACTTTTCCTAAACTTCTGTAAGCATTATGCAAACTTTATCTAAAATTAAACTTAAAAAATTAATATATTTTTTGTGTTGACTTGCAGATTACATTTTCAATTTTGTTAGTTTTCATTTCTAATGTTTATCTTGTGTTGTACACTGTTTTATAGTAACAAATAGCTTTTCTTAATCCCAGTGCCTGCCCTTCCTCTCCAGATGATGGCAGTGGTTTCCAATATCATTTGAGCCTCTCCCTCTTGTTTTTCAGTTCCATTGTGTGCTTCTTTCTATGATGCAGCTTGAGGAGGCAAAGAGATGTATGGGGGCCAGGGAGGAATAGGACATGCCTTGAAGCTGTCTGTCTGTCATTAAAGAAACGAAAAACAATCTCATGGGTTTGGGAGAAAACCAAATATTTTCTTTAATCACTTGCATTATTAAAAAAAACCCCTTGCTGGCTTTGTGTACAACTCCTGCTTACCCCAGCTGAGAATTGAGGAGTGAAAGCTTGAATGGATGGTGGCTCTCTTTGCAACTGAGTTTCTTATTTTTAAAACCTTTGAGACAGTATTTTTGAACTTTCAGAAATTTTCCGTGCTACTTCCGTATGTGATAAATACTGAAGCTGGGGTGGTGGAGAAATGTCTTTCTAGAGACTTCAGGAGGCAGAAGATGTTTTGATTTCATACTCTTTTTCTCTTGAACAGTTTTTCCTCGCTCTGAGCTCTTTAGTTCCAAAGATCTTGCTAAATCACAAGACTGTGAGTAATACAGTACTGGTTTACATCAGAATTATAGCTGACCAGGTGTCCAGTCTCTCGCAGTGCCCAACAACAGGTGCTAATGAAAGCCTAACAGAAAGGGGAAGTAGAGAAGGATTATGTTTCTACTTTCCATTATCTTTAGTGGTCTTACTGTAGTTTAAGGACATCCTTGAGGGAGAGGAAGGGAGGGGGGCGGAGAAAGGTGAGGATTGTATTTGTGTAATATCACTGGCATAGTCTTTTTTTCAAGTTTGATCTCTCTAAAAAAGTGTAAATTCTAGCCCTCTCCCCACAACATGATATCCATAGTTTCAATATTTGCATGAAGGGTCCTTTTTTTTATTTGTTCTAACTTGATGCCTGATAATATCATCAGGTTCCCTGAGCTCTTGTATTTTGAGATAACTGAATCATACCATCTGCTACAGCTGTATAAAAGCAACGTTAATAGGCCTCCGCAGAAAATTGCTGGAGCCTTCAGATGTTCTATTGGACCAGGGAGATGTGTCCTAAGGGACTCCTTTTCTACATTTCTTATCTTCTTGTCCTCATCTGAGCCCACTTTTATATAAAGCACCAGTGATGGAAGGTGTTCTGTTCTCTCCTGAAACTAATTCAGTTAGCTCTGAAATTTCCTCTTTGAATGTGATTTTCCTTGTTTTTCTGGATTGTAGATTTCCCTCACATCAACTTTCTCCTAGGAATGCAAGGCTGACTGATGCAGTTCATTCTCTGCCTTTTTCCTTTCCATCGGTTCCTCCTTCATGCATTGTTTTCCTTTGTTGTCTTTATCTTGATTTTATCCAGTTCCTCTCCTTTTCTGGAAGTTCTTCCGCTTTCCCCAATTGTACTCTTCTTCTCCATCAAAGTATCTATTCATATGGGTTTGCATGTAATTTAGTGTTTTAAAATCGTACATTTTAAAGTAGGCTTATGGCTGTAACTTTTTCGAGTAGGTATCTGCTCTATTTCATCAGTTTGTGAATATGCTTATTTTGAATATGGTCACCAAAATAATATTATCCTGGAAACTAGAAAAAAAATCTGTAAGAGAAAAATGCAGCATATTTCAAAACACCTTCGTCAATTTGAAAGAAGCAGTAAAGACTTAAAGCAAAGCTTCCACTCACCTTATAGTCACTGAGGAGAATAGAGGTATCCAATTTCTAGATAAAATAAAATCAGATAAAAACCTTCCATTTCAGCTCAACTTTTTTTTGCTCTATGCAGGTGATTTAGGAAAAGATTTCTGTGGTAGAGAGCTGTCGTTTGGAATTTAAACTCAGTAATTTGGGAACTGTCATATTCTGGTTTGTACAGTAACAGCAGTAGTAGTATCTTCAGTGATAAAGTTGTGTGATGTGGTTCTTTTGTAAAGTATTAATGGCTTTTCTTTGAACAAGTGCATTGTTGCTCTTATAATCTTGGTTACAGAGTGAAAAGTGGTGAAAGTTTCCTATTTTTTCTCATCTCATTTCCCACACACCATTTTTACATACACATTTGCATACATTTTCTGGTTTTCAGTACTTCAAACTTCATTGTGTTAGGTTATTGCTGGACAGGACCAGTCTGTTCTAAGTTGAAGTTCTGAACTTTAAGAAACAAGATTTCTGACCTGTGAATGAGATTTCTGCATCTCAGTACAGAAGACTGAAACATCGCACCATTAGTAGCATTTTCATTTGCTTTAGGTAGAGGAAATACTCAGGAATGTTTACTAATGTACTAATTAATATATTCATGCCTTTTTAATTGTGTGGGACAATGCTTTCTGCATATAACTAATGGTAATAATATCTATTATTTTCCCTCTGTAATTTAATAGAACATTTAAGTGACATATTTAGAGGTTCTCTTCTGTGTGCAGTGATGTACTGTATGTTACAGCCAGTGCTTTTGCCTTGCTGTGGTAGATGAATTACTTTTACAAATGTTGCATGAAATTTCTATCAAATTAGTTCATTTTTTCCAGGCAGTTAAGGATAAAAAAATTATTGAATGGCATCAGAAACACCAGTCTTGGAAGTATTTGTTAGTCTCTTGGCTGCTGGTAGAGAGAATAATTAGAGAATTAAGACTTCATTTCAGTAAATGTTATGCAAAAATTCTGTCTTGTTGACCTGACTCTGAGTGGGCAAGAGTAAGTGCTCAGAACCCGATGGAGCTGGCATTTAAAACATCCAGATGAGAAATTTTAACACCTACTGAGACATGAAACAATTAAGGTACCAAATTTAGAATAATTTCAGAGGCTATAATAGTTAAAATAATTTAACAAACAGTCCAATAAGTAGGCTTGGACACGTACTCTTAGCCTTGTGGGTTTTTTATGGTTGTATAAAGAATTTTCCTAAGTGGTTTAGGAATGTATTTATTTTTTCTCGGCAAGTCAGATTGCTTGCGTTATGATTTTTCTGTTAGGTTGGCCAAAAAGTAATTGCGTCTTTTTTTCTGGGTAAATGAAAGGTGCTTTTTTCATGGGAAACAAAAACCGTATTTAAACAATCTAGTGTCCATTTTGTTCAATTACCTTTTGCCATCTTTCAGGCACCTTCACGATTCCACGCTCAAAAAGGTTCTTACATTTTTCGGCAAAAAACAGTTCCAAGAATGATTTGATATCCTCATCAGAAATGAAGGTTTTACCATTCAAGGTGTTTTGTGATGAATAAAACAAATGGTAGTCTGATGGTGCCAGGTCTGGCGAATATGATGGATGTGGTAACACATCCCATCCAAGCTGCAACAGTTTTTGACGAGTGACCAAACTTGTACGTGGTCTAGCGTTATCATGGAGAAACACAACAGCTTTGCAATTGATCAATTCTGGACGGTTCTGTTTGATGGCATCATTCAGTTTATGCAGTTGATGACAGCACACATCTGCATTAATGGTTTGGTTCCTTGGAAGCAATGCAAAATACACAACACTTTTGAAATCCCACCAGACTGACAGCATAACCTTCCTTTGCTGAAGATCTGCTTTTGTAGTGCTTTGAGCTGGTTCATCACACTTGCTCCACAATCTTTTTAATTTGTTGTTTTAGAGAATCATTTGTCATCGCCTGTTATCACATTTCAAAAATGGATTGTTATCTTCATGTTTCAAGAGAGTTGCAGATGTCAGTGCGCTTAGTCAGATGAATTTCTTTGAGCTCATGTGGTACCCAAATATCAAGCTTCCTAATGTATCCAGGTTGCTTTAAATGGTTTTCAACACTTGATTTTGATATGTTAAGATTATCAGCAATCTCTTGTGCCACTAAAATGGATTCAATAAATGCCTTTATTTTGTCATTATCAACTTTGATTGGACCTCCTAAGCTTGATGCATGTTTAACATCAAAATATTTGCACTGAAATCTAGCTAACCAATTCTGAGACTGCTGTAGTTTTAAGGCATCTTCACTATATACTTCACATCACTTTTTATGAACTTGCACAGCTTTTTTTCCTTTTCTGAAGTAATACAGCAAAATATGACAAAAATGTTCATTTTTATTTTCCATTTTGAAATTGATGTCAAGTAAATAATTGTTAATGAAATAGTTCACTTTCGTTAGCTAAAACAAACTTGAAATTTCAGCTGTCAAGTTGCACAATCAATTTGTGGTTTAAAATAAAGTTAGTTACATTTCAGGACATGTGTGTCCATCTATTAAAAGCACGCAATTACTTTTTGGCCAACCCAATATTTGAGTAGTATATTAAAATATATAAATATAAAAAGCAAAAGAGTGTAATACCAGTGGCAATTTATCAAAATCAACCATGCAATTGTTTTAAATAATATATTAAAATTTGCGTTAAGTAGTTGTTCTTATCACAAGACCTGTATATCCATATTTTAGGAGATAGAGCTCACAGTTGCTGGTTGCCATATCAAACTAAATTTAAAAATCTTTGTATGATAATTTTGATGAAATACATTTTGAGTGAAAGGATGTAAATCATTATAAATGATGGTAATGACTTTTTTTTTGGTCAGGCATTTTGCTTTCCTGCTGTTCTGTGAAACACTTGAGACCTGGACATCATGGCCAGCAGACACTTGTGAGAACATGCCATCCCTGCATGTGTATGTACCTACCAGGCTTCAGAAAATTTTTTTCTTCTTGAGATTGTTGCATAAACATTTATATCCTGGTTAAGGAGGCAGTAGGGTGAAAGATGAGAGTAGTGAATGCACAAGTGATTTGACAAGTTGGATTTCATCTGTACGTTGACTTTTCTACTAAAGAGGTTGTCATCAGTTTACCTCTACTTTGATCAGAGCAGCTGGGGACAAACGTAAGCCTTGTTTTTGAATGCAAACTGGATCCTCGTAGTGTGTGTTCTAGGAAATCTCCGGTCAGCTCCAATCATGGATTCATATTCTTCAATGAACAGGAAAATTGAGTGGGTTTTATTTTGCAAGTTTAGGAGTTTCCATGGCTCCTTTGCAATACTGGTGGCCTATGTGGCATTCATGGAATGTGTTGTCCTTTTTGATTCCTTTTGGAAGTGACCATTAAATCTCAGTTCTGAAACCTACTAGATTTTCATGGCTGCAGTTAAATTGCAGCAAATGTTAGTGCTGAAAGAACAGAAAGGCTAAAAATAATGTTTCTTTTCAAGCAAATTTATTTGGTAAATGTCTTTCACTATCTTCTTTCTTAATTTTACTGGCAACATTCAGCACATTCCACCATAGACAAATGTTGGTGTAAATACTTGCCGATTGCATTCAATACTTTCAGTGTCTGAATTTTATTCATATTTTATTTTAATGTTAATTACAAGTTGTGTGGTGTGTGGGGTTTTTTATGTGTTAACCTTTTTGTGAAAGGATTTTGTGTATTTTAGGAGTTCAACAAGCTTGCATTATTGTTATGTTTAGAGGTGTCACTTTTTGACTATTTATATTCTTAGTTTAAATAACATAAAATGCCTGTAAGTCTTGACCAGAAGACTTGGAGAATGTATTTGTGCTTAGCTGTTAGTTAAGTGACTTTACTGGTCTATCCCACGCAGGATACTTAAATTTACAGTGTTCGTAAGTGCTATTTCTTCATCAAAGCGGGACACATTTTCTGTGTTACTGAAGTGTGGAGATTTGCAGTCTTTATTCTTACGTAAGTTTCAAAATTAGTTACTTTCCTTGGTTTCTTCAACAGAAGCTGTATCAAATTCCTTGGATTTTCTAGAGGATCTTTGTAGTTTCATATCCTATGTTGTAACATGTTTGGTTTTTTTTAGCACAAGTGCAATATCTGTTGGATAGAGTAGGGTGAAGTCTTTGTTTTGTTCTCACTGAGTTGCTTTCATGCAGGTACTTAAGACAGAGTTTGGGGGAATATGGATTTTTTTGATAGCATAACATGACTTCTTGTCCTGGTTTTACTTCTTAAGAAGAATTACCAGTAGTAGTTCTTTGTAGTGTAGACATACATGCGACACTGACAAGCTACTTCCCTTCCATGTTACAACTTGTAAAGAATCTTAATAGTGAGGCTTGATCCAGTTTTCTTGCCTGATATTCTCTAATTCATTTTATTTTAAACCTGAGGACGATTTAACATAGCAACAGGACAGTGCAAGCTTGCAAATGTGAGAGCAGGCAGTAGGAAAGGCAAATTGTATGTTCATATCTGGAGGAGCTCAGCAGCACTGAACGTGTTGAGAGCTAGATCCCAAAAGAGATTTTGGTGGCTTGGATTCTCCTTGTGGAAGACAGAATTCACAATAATAATTGCTTTTTAATTTATCTCTTTATGTGACTAACTTTTGGATGGAAGCTAACAACTACGAAACTAACACACCCATCTAGTGGTGCACATTGATTTCGAGACAACTAAGCACTCTAGGCATGTTTATAGCATTAAACACATGAATCGTCTCTTGGAGGTAAATGAAACTATATCTGAAGATCAACATGTTTAATTGCTTTGCTCGGAGGGAGATGACTACTAATCTGTGTAATTACATAGAATTGTTACTGTTATCTGTATGGTCTTTCCTACTGTGTCACACTCATTTGTTTGATCTTGTCTTAAGTTAGATAATATGTTCATTTGAAAAGAACTGCATTGTATGTGTGTACAGTTCATAAAGCAAATGAGTTTTGCTAATGGTAATTCTTTTGGCCTCTAATAAATGATCATGAAATACAAGCATAATTACAGCAAAACTGAGTAAAACAATTTGCAGGCAATAAATAATAGACAAAGGGGAGCAAGAAAATGTTACGTATTTATACTTTCTTCTTGTGACAAAAGCTGTCTTATTTCCTGTGTGTTTTTAGGGATTTTGAAAAATGTTTTTTACATGACAGTAACATATTAAATAGCATTGCTCCTGTTTGTTGTGTTTTAGAACTGGTTGATTCAACTACTATGTCTAATCTGTGTAATTAAGTTGGGCATAGTCACTTTATGCTTCTTGTTTCAGCCAGTAAGAACTAACCAAGGTGAGCCAAATCAGTTCCTCACTTTTTAACATGCTACCACAAGTAGTGCTTTGTAAACAGAATGTTATCAGAAAGTGAAGAGTTTGGTATGCTGCCTCTTTCCAGCTTTTGGCTTATGATAGTATCTATACTGTCATGTTGAAATGCAAGTAATTAGTTTAACAACTTTAATGTAAAATACACTTTATTATGTTCTCAATGCACTTGTTTATTCTTTTTGTAATTAACAGCTAAATGTCTTTAAAAAAAAAAATACCCCCCCCCCCAAAAATAAAATTGCTGAACTTAGTGGTGCTATTGTATTCTGTGATTTCCAGCATTGCATGTTATGTTCAAATACACAAGTTATACAATTGAGAATGCTTTTTGCCTTAGAATGGAAGAAAATGGGCACTTGTTCAGACTACAAATTGTGGATGCATGTTCTTCTTCAGTGACTTATGTCAACACTGCAGACACTTTAAACGTGCTTTATTAGTATAATTACATGTTACTGATTAAGACCTCTTATACTACTATCGAACCAGCAGCTGAGCAGCCACTAGAGGTTGGAGGTTCCTGGTGTTCAATTATATTAAGGACAGAGTAGGTGCTTTCTGTAATCAATGAGTTATATGAAAACTGTACAGTTCCACAAGGTTTTTATGCTCATTATTTTTGCCAGTGGTGAATGACAGGATTTTTCTCAGAGTCTGTGTGATGTTTTGATTGCTGTATTGATGTAATAAAGAGTATTAAAGTAAATGATAAGTCATACTGTTCTCACTAGGAATTTGAACTCGTATTTGTGGTAAGAAATTAATCTGGTTTTAATTGCCTGTGAGTCTGAAGTATGTTCCTTTTTGTAAAGCTGATCTCACATAAATACAAATCAGTAGCTGCCTATTCTTTAATTATGTATTAGTGTATTGTACCTGCATACCAGATGAGAATATGAGCATCTCCAGTTACGGTGTGTTGGAGATCATTAAATCTTCTCTGCTCTATGAAGTTTAGTAGCACTACATTTCTAATTACTGAAAAATGTACTATGTGTTTGTTTCTTGTTTTAGAGGGCCTATGTTTAGCTGCAATAAGACAATCACTTTATAGGTAACTCTGTAGGGATTTTTGACAATATGGAAAACAATTGCTGTAAGACTTACACTAAAATTGCAAAAGTTCTTTTAAAAAATCTGTCATTGTTAATAATTTTGAGATACTTTTAAAATTTTATATTAAAATATCAATTATTTGAGAATATTTTTTAGTGTTTATTTAAAACATAGCTGAATTCTGCCATGGTCCAAAAATTTTGTATTAATTTCATGAAAAGATGGCTAATGTAACCTGCATTCTCAGTAGCAGTGTCTCTTCCCTTGCCACTTTACACTTGACCTTTTCACTCTTCAGGCAGGGATTATATAAACTAAAACTAATGTGAAATTTATAGAAAAGACACTGAGATATGTTGGGACCAAATGATTTGTAGAAACTATTTTTATTGGCCTTAGGTTGTCCGTCATAAGGCTTAGGTGTACGAGAGTTTACTGCTGTTTAGCAATAACTGCAGTCATAAATTGTAAGAATAAGCTTTGCTAATAAATACCGTTGTTGCCGTATGCAGATATTGCTGTGTTCTAAAGTAGGAATTTGAGCCAGCACAGTCACCTCTCATTCTAGAAGGCATTGTAAACAAGGCTGATGGTCTAATCCCAGAATGTGATTTCTGGTGGTACTTTAACTCAGCTGTCTACTCGTATATATCCATTTATATGATTTGTTTAGATAGTAGTAAATTTCAAATGACTGAAACAAGAACTGGTTGATCAACACAATAACAAATGACATATGCAAAAATGGCATAATGTCATGGCAAATCTTGTAATAAGACACTATACTAGCAGACATAATTAGCATCCAGTGCAAGATATGGGGCATCAACCAAGGTCTGGAGATACCAACATTCATTTGGCTCTTATGGTATGCTAGTCTACAGGGCAATGTTTTGTTGTTACAGACGGTCCCTTGACTGTGGAGTGTCCATCCTCTGCAGTGGTCTGTGCTTCTAAGTAGAACATCTCTTTTTTTTATAACATTTAGTCTACCTTCTTGCAGTAATCTAAAGGAGTAATTTTCAGCTTGGTGTTTGAACTGCTTGTGTTAGGGAAGCAAATGCTGCTTGACAGGCTAACATGAACTGACATGATAATGGTATAAATCTGTCCCACAGTTGCTCAAACTGCTTCTAATGATCTAGTCTCATCAACCCAACCATCTGCAAATACAAAAGCATCTACATTACTAGCTGCCTTTGGCAACTCTGTTGACCGTATCCCGTTCCAGTGTAGTACTGAACTGTTCATACCCTGAGCTGGAAGCAAATAGTTGGCAAGTGTAGCCTTTTCAAAGAAATACTGATCCTAGAGCTGGAGTACAGTGGCTTGGGTTCAGTTGGTAATATGTAATTTTTTAATGAGTGTGCCCCAAGCCCACAGTTCTTAAGCACTGCTGTGTTTGAGATAAAAAGACAGATAATACAGCAGAGCTGGAAGACAATGTTGTGTATTAAGCCTATTGAGTAAGAAATATCAATAGCCTGATTTTGCTTTACAAACATCTTTATTTTTTTAAAAAGTGAAGTAGCTATAGAGTATGGAGTATGTTTCATTTGCAAGTTGGCTGAGCTTCAGTATCCTAAAGAACAGAACTAATTCTGTTAATCATCTTGATTTCCTTCTGCCCAATTCCATGGAGAGCGAGTATGTGGGTTAAAAAATAAAAACACCCCAAATCACTTCAATTTTGTACAACTGAAATAATTTGAAATGAAAAATTTTCCTTTTCATTTTTCATTTCCAATTATTTCAATTGGCCAAGTTGGTAGGACAAACATCTTTTCTGAATGCATGCTGTGACAAAGACTTCAATTAAATGATAACTTTGTTCAGAGTGTTTAAGCGTGCATCACGTATTTGCAGTTTAATCCAACACTGTAGTGGTGTGGGTTTGTCTGGAGAGGGAGTATATGAAATACTATGGTTGGATTTTTTGCTTTGTTTTCTTAGTTAGTTTCTTAGGAAATTGAATTTCTGTTATATATTTAGTAGAAAACATAGTGCTTCATGATGTTTGGAGGCTGTCATAAGAGATCACAAATGCCATGTTACTTTGAGTTTCAGTGTATGTAACTTAAAACTTTCACCTTTGGATGCTGAGTTTCAGAAACTATTTTTGATATGCTTAGATATGAGAGACAAAGAATGAAATTAAGGTTAGCCCAGAGAAGGAGAGAAGAGAAATTGCTGAGTTGGTTATTGGGAAAAAAAATAAGCTTATTGCATCAATAATGTTAAAAACAAACGGGAGATTATTTGCAAATCACCGCTTTTCAACTTCCTCTTATAGAAGAATGTTATATTTGAAATGCATTTGAAAAGGTGTGATTTCTGTTGTTTTTTAAAAATTATCTGTTACTTAATTGGTGGGGAATATTATAGGAAATAACGCTAAGATTAAACTATTATTTTAAGAGTTCAGATGAGTATATTTTTTGGTGTTGAAGGTCGGTTACTCTTAACAACAACTTTCATTCTTAAGGCAGTTGAATCGGTAACTGTGTGCACAATTTATGGCCTTGTGTTTATGCTTCAGCCAAAGGTTAACAATAAAAAATACATTCTTTTTCAAGGAGATTTTTTTTTTCTTCTGCATAATGCTATGGTTTTCGGTTTGGCATTTTGGGGGTTTTGTTTGTTTGTTTGTTTGTTTGTTTTTTTAATTTAGGATTGTGATATGCTCAAAACCAGACTGAGCATATAATGGTACAATTAGCAGAAGGACTGTTATCAGTAATTGTAATTTATAATGTTACAAAGTTACATAATTATTGTCTAATGATAGGAAAACATTCATGAGATTTCTACACGCTGTAGGTTTTTAAGCATGTTAGTCCAATTAGAGTTGTAAATTGAGTCCAGCCATGAACTTCAGTTGACAGGAAAAAGACTCCATATGCCTTTCAGATGAAAAGTGATCCTACTTCCATTAGTCTGTTTTAAATAGATTGTTACCATAATAAGATGTTGCAAAGTCAACACCGACAATTTGGATTGTTCTGTGAAACTGAGCTGGTGTAAGTGACTGTACCTGTGTGTGACTTTGCAATGGCACTGCAATTAATAGGTTTGGGGTTTTTGTTTGTAAATGTCAATTTAAATAAGTTTTTAAAGAAATGGTTTTCATTTTTATTCTTACATAAATATGTTCACAGTGACCTAATGGAAATAGTTCAGATTCTTCTGAACTATATTTTATTTGCTGCACACAATCACCATCATAATTTTTTCAAAAATAATTGTAAGAATAACTTAAAATGCAAAATAATACCTGAAATAAACTCTATATAAAGAGATTTGAAATTACTTCTTTTTTGTGTCTGACAAAATTATACCTTAATAGGGCCCTTCAGATTATTACAAAATTGAAGTTTAGCTTCCTGCTAGACTTCCTGAACGGCGTTGTTCAGACTATATGTTAAGAAAAGACAGTCCTAGATTTGGTTGTGGTTTTTTTTTTTCTCCATTATATTTGGTCATAAACATGAACTGTCAAAACTACTCCATCAGATGTTGACATGTGGTTTCAAAAGTGATGAGCTGCAGAACAAAGATTTTCTGCAGGTACCTCAAATAACATTTTAAAATTTTTTTGAAAAATACTTGCTCATACACTGAAGTTACAGTTGGTCTTCTGTTGAAATTCAGAAAATGAGCTGGAATAGAATAAGCCATATTTAGTTGTTCTCATCATCTGCTACTACTAGCTGAGAAGGAGACTGCCCATCAGAACAGTTCTAAGACGGGTAAGCTTAAGTTGTTTTGTCAAACACTGTAATTCTTCAAACGGTAACTCCTCCTGCTATTAGAAATCTGTATATATATGTGTATTTATGCATACATTAGCTGTATTCTTACTGATAGTCTGAGGGGGTCACAACTGATATATTAGCGTTCATTCTCCATCCATACCCATCTGAAACGTTTGTTGTAGTTCTGTGTAGAGTGCGGATGTGGAGTGATTTGTGGTTTGGGGAAAGTGGCCGCCTTAAAGCAGTGTTTGCCTCCAGCTCCTAACAGAAGCCCATTGAGGATCATGGGCGTTCTCAGTCCAGCCTCACGGCTGGAACAGGATTTGAAGTGTCTTTGGTGAGTCACCATCCTCTTCCATAGTATGAGTAATTTCTTTTTAATATTGTGATTTAGCAGAATTCCTACTTTTAGAAGTTTGCAGGAAATATGTTAGAGTTTGGATATATTTTACCTTCCTCTAGCATCACTTTTTAGATTTTTAATTCTGGTAATTTTCTTTGTGTTTATTGAAAGTATAGGTTCAGTGAGGTTGGTATTAACAAAGGCCAGCACTGAGCATTAATTTTCAATTTTGAACTGGTGGATTTTCAACTTTGCAGAAGGGAAGGCATAAATAAAGGAACTGAGAAGAGACTGCATTTTGCCACTGTGGACCTTAAAATACATGCCCAAAGAGTAGACTATATACTTTATTCACGAAGCATTTACCTCAGGAATTATTTTTAAAATGATTGTATTAATTCATACCTTTGCAGTGATTAGTTATGAAAAAATATGTTAATAAAAGCATATAGCAGATCAGCTGCTCCTTGGAAAAAAAACCAAAACACTGCCAGGAAAAGATTCCTACAGAATTCCTTGTCACTGCTCCCCACTTTAGTTCAGTTTGTTATTCTCCTTACATGTATATGAAATAGTTTAGTGTATTAAAATGGTAAGCTGTGGCAAATTCAAGATGTTTGAACAAGACGTCAGATACTCTAATACACTTAAGAGTTGATATTTGAAAAATAAAGCGGAGTGGAAAACAAGTTGTGTTGTGACAATGAACAATTTCTGTTGTGAATAACAAGGAAATTCAGACAACAAGTTTAGAGAACATGACTCATCATAGAAACACCAGGAGAATGAAGAGGCAAAAAGAGTCTTGCAATGTGTTGATTATTTTGTTTATGATTTTATTTCTCTGTTCCTGGGATATTTTTTTTCCACAAAGCGATTGAATAGATACAATAAAATAAGAGCAAGTACTTACATACCTATCAACAGTGCCTGGCAATGTGGTAGTAAATGAAATATTTCTTGTTAGCCTTAACAAGAATCTCAGTTCAAAATAGAGAAGAATACTAGTAGTCTGACTCTGCATTTAAAAGAAAACACTAGCATTCATTTCATATATGGCAACTGTATTGCTGGGACAAATGCTGGCTTGTCATCCCACTAAGAGAGATTGGTGAAAGTAAAGAGAAGCGCTGATTGTGATTAGCTTGAAACAGTAGTAGATGGTGAATTTAGTATCAAACAAATATGTCATTGCTCTCAGCACATAACCTTTTCTTTTTGTGAACTTATTTTTGTTAGGATATCCAGTATAACAATAAGGAAAATTATTGTTATTTTGACATTTGACATCTCCATTGTTTAAAGGAATATTTCTGCATGTTATTCTTTCTCCAAGCAGTAGATACCAGGCATTTTCTTTTCTTCTAATGAGCTGAAAAGTTAGGCCGTGTAGCTTGAATGCTGGATAGTTGTTTTTCCGTTTTTCTTTGCAAAGTTTATTTCAAATAAATCACTGTTCTGGTATTTTTTTGTTTCAAAGTGTGTAAAAAGTGGAAAGTGCCATTTACTTGAAAAAATGTGCAAGGAACTGAAAAACATTAATAATGTAATCGTTATTTCTATCTTCTGGTTTTTCTGCAAGTTGGAGCATGGAGGATGAGGGACTGTTGGGACTGGGGCTGTGCTGTTGCCTGTGGCAGCGGGGATTGTGGATATGTTTCCTTTCTCTACCTCCCACAGGAAAGTTATGCGATTCTAGTTTATCGTTTGCACGTCCCAGTTTTGGGTGGAAAGTCCTCCAGCAGGCATGTATCACCATTAAAATATTGTATTTATGTATAATATTGATATGCTACTGGCAAAGTGTGTATTTTATACAAGTTAATTTTTCTTCTGCTCATATTTTAAACTTCACATTCATATTATTTTCTCTTCTGAAATCTACAGTTCTGCTGGTTGCTTTTTTGCACCTTGGGAAGTGTGTCCTTCCTATTAGCTATAAGAGATGACTAAGTAGGATTCTTCTCCCTTCTTTTGGATTACTAGTGACTAACATTTTCCCCTTAGAACGACATCTGAACCAACTGTGATACGTATATTACAGAAGGCAGAGTTTGTTCTTTACTGTATAGAGGTCCTGCACTGTAATCTCTGTAACATCAGTCTGTGTTTCCGTGGCTGGCCCGCCGTTCCATTTGACTGACACCATAGCTGTCTTAATTATCTTCTAAGTGATTTGCTCATGCTGTGCTTGATGGGCCTTATGAGCATTTAATTTGTGAGGAGGATTCACCAACAAATGTACTCTGAAGGGCACTGCAGAATGTTCTGCTCGGTACATTATCCTGCTATACTTGAATGACTACTACTTAAAGAAAAATTACTTCAGACAAGGAAGGAAAAAAACCAACATTGATACAAGAGCATCAGAGGAGAATAATTGTATGGTTGTCCCTTCTGTGCATGTGTGTAAGCCTTTGGAAGAAGTGTGAAACAGAGGGCTGGATTTTCCCTGGAAATTTTATTTGAGATTAATTTTTATAACTTATTTTATTTTTTTATCAGCGAACTTGGCATTGGGATGCTTCAGGTGATACCGCTTGCTGAAAGCAGAGAGGATGGTCACTATCAATAGAGGATAGTTTGGTTTTTCTAGTAGAAAAAAAAGTGGATAAACAGTGCTGGGGTTAAAGAAAAAAAATAGTTATGCGGTGCAAGGTAATTTTGGGGAGACTAAAAGTCTCCATTTTTTAGAAGAAATTCCTGTTACCTGTTGGAAAGAACAGTGGAGAATGCCTTATCTATACTAGTTAATCATAGCATAATAATGATCTTTTGCTGTTGTCTAAGTGTGATCAAGGTGAGACTCAAGTTTGTCTTGGACAAAAGGTAAACAGCAGAAGTCTGTCATGTCATACCTTTTAAATGATAGAAAAGGGAGAGATTGCTCAGGAAGAACTGATACCTGGGATAGAAGACTGTTTGGTATAGTAGTTCATGTAGTATATTCCAACTCAAGATGTCTTGGATATTGAGTACAGTTTGTCAAAGTCCTTTTTGAGACTATGTCAGGGTTGCAAGAGAAAGAAAAAACATTTTGTGAAAGATCAGCTGATTGCCATGAAGTGTGTGAAAGAATTAAGGTTAGTAGCAGAAAATAAACTTTTCCATCTGAAGGATCAAATTGCTTTAAGAACATGACGAAGTTCTTGCTTTTAAAAAAGAAAACAAGCAGAGAGAGAAATTACAGGAACTAGTGAGGAAACCTGTGTTTTACGTATTTTAAAAATACCTAGTTTCAAATTATGTATGTCATGTTTGAGTTTCAATATGTATCTGTTCTGCAATCTCATTTTGTTACACAGTAAACAAAAAATGATTGGAAAGGCTGTCAGATATTGTGGAGTAAACTTTAGTAGGTGCAGAACATAATCATAAGTGGAACTGGAAATTACTTAAGTCATAGTAAAATGAAGTGCTTAAAAGGTATCTATAAAGAAAGCTTGTCAGTGAAAAGTCTTGTATACAAAAGAGAGGATGAACTCTTTGTACCTCTTTAACTATCTTAGAGCTAGTTGTAAAATAAAGGCTATAAAGTTTTTGTTTGTTGCTATCTGTATGTCCTGAAAGAGCCAAATGGTTTCTAAAACGTAGAGTCACAAACTGATTATAAAATTCCCGAGGGGTACTCTGATGGGGCTGTCATAACTTAACAATGGAATGGTGAGTCACTGCAGGAGGAATTCATGTAATAATCTTTTCCAGTATTTATAGGACCAGGAGGATAAAATGTCATTTAATTTTATTTGATTAAAAACTACTAGGCAAGAGAGAAATAGGAAGAAAAAATGAAGCATCTTTCTTTTATTACAGCCGTGAAAGATGAACAGAATAGATTAAAAGCCTATTATGAAGCAGTATAGTATAACGAATAATTTCAAGTCTGATCAATGCTCCAAAATAGTTCTTTTAATAATAAAGTTATTTTATTTGACACTGTAAGGAGATAATTATTTTCTTTTAGGTTCTAGATGCAAAGTGTTGCTTTTGAGTGAGACAGCTAGATTATGAGGCATCTGTATGAGTTCTTGCTTGCTAGTTTAGGTGTTTGTATCTCTGCAGTTCAGAGATTATCCATGAAAGGTCTTTATTTGCCTCAAAATGTTATGCCAAAATATACTCAATGTAGTTAGGTTTGCTAGGATGCCAAAAATGCTGTTCCATTACTGCTGGTGTTGGAGTATTTGTATTTAGCAGCACTTTGTATTTAGTCCTGCAGTCAATTCTACTTGAATCAGAGCTGTATCCTCCTTTGTGTAGTGCTTCCAGTTTAAAGATCATGTTACAGTTGTCTACTGTTGCTTAAAAGTTTGGTTGGTTTGTGTTGTTTTTTTCAGAAAGGGCAATATAATTTAGTGAGCATGTGTTTATTCACAGTGAATGCTTGCATGAATTGTTAACTAGAGCTTTTAGGTGCTGTCACAATATTGAGAGCGTGTCACTTTGTCATCACAGAATCACAGAATCGCTCGGTTG
>NW_010190167.1:0-11835 GCF_000695765.1 Mesitornis unicolor
ATTGCAACCGAAGTGCAGGACCCAGCACTTGTCCTTAGTGAAGCTCATGTAAATCCCAGTAAATCCTTTTTTCTCTTATTGTCCTACAAAGTGACACAGCGATCTGCCAGACTACCAAGAGAAGAGGTCTCCTGTAAGCGAGCGCCTTGTGCTGGCAAGCATGCTCGTGTTTGGGCAGCCATAGCTGAACAGCATATTCCAAAGCCACTACAGAGGAAGATCTGATTCAAATTCAATAGACCACCTTCCTCTGTAACTACTAATAGCTTCACTCCATTACAGTTTTGATGAATTCAGAACTAAACATACACAAGCTAGACTATATGTATCCTAAACTACCATGTACAAATCCACTTGTGTTAATACATCTAGAGAATGAACTGTACCTGGATGCTTAACTGTTGCTGAGAAAGATACTCCCAATACTATAGAACAATTTTTATACTTAGGTACTTTATAACAGTTCTCTGAGTCTGTATCTTTGTGATAAGTGTCCATAACAAACAGAAGAAAATCATAAATAAATTCAGATGATAAGCTTTGATTACTCAGAAGAACAGAATGATGACAAGTGTATGTGTTTTCAGCTGCACCTGGATTGCAATACACCTTCAGACCACCTCCAGCAACACTGCAGGTGTCAGGGACCTGAACACAATGCCATTCCTGCAGGTTTGGCTACTGGGGGATCAGGGCCAACTCAGCTACAGTGCAGCCACAGGCTGTCCTCTTCCTGACAGGGCCCTACCAGTTAGTCGTGCAGGAGAGGCCTCAGCCAGAGCTGATCCCCTGCCCCTAGGAGCAGCTTTTAGGCTGAGCCTCTGCCATTTGGCTCCCGTCTGAGCTACATCTCCAACCATATCATGGTGTCCATGTTGATCTGAACCCTGACCCACGGGCTGACATCCCAGCCTAGGCTCAGTCCTGCCACACCACTTCCTTAGTGATGAAAGGACTGTATCTGATCCTGATTACCCTTGCTGGGCCTGATCCTGCTCCCTCACTGAGGAGGCAGTGGAATGGACCCATGCTGGAGAGGCCCCTGCCCTGCCAGCCCAGGTATCCCCCATGGATCCCAGCACCCTGACAGCAAGCTGGAATAAAACAGTGAAATAAAGAGGCAGCATATTAAATGATGAATTATGTCTACCATGCCATCTGCTATGTAGATTTTGGATGGAAAATGAAAGTTCAAGAAGCTGTTTCCTTGAGCTATTTCCATTTCATAGTCAGTGATGCTTCCAATGCATGCATTTGGACATAGCAATGTACTATTCCACTGTACACAGAACTCAAAATCAGGCATAGAGAAGCACAAAATTTAAAAAAAAAGGTTAGGCTATGATATCAGTGCCATGTAGAAAATTTAAGCTCTCTAATATCCTAATTAATTATATTACATTAATACTTTCTTCTTGGGAGGGACTTGTAGTACCAAGGAAGATGAATATGTGGCACATTAAGATCTTAAAATCACATTAAGTTCTTATTTTTTAATAATTTATTTCTCTTCTATTTTCTCCAGATCATCAACTTTGCCACAGTTAAAAGTACTTTTGATATAAATACAAAACTAATTGGAAGGCACTTGTTATAGATTTTAATTTTACTCATCTCAGCTGATGAAAACAAAATGAGTGAAGTTACAATATCAAAGCAATTAAATTAATACTAATACCATGAATTACCAAGTGTTTTTACTGAAGTGTGTGGAAGAGAAATATACCATTAATTTTAGAAACACAATTTGTGTCTTAAACTTCCTATTATGTTGTTATTGCTAAGATTATATTATTTTTGTTTCAAATGTTATGCCAGATGTAGTGGTCTTCCATTGGCAAGGACTACACAATTGCATGCCTACACAGAAACAAATAATCTGCTTTCAGCCTTCCTGAGGAGAAACACGTACTTCTGCAGAGTGGGCTATATGAATGAAGTGATTACACAGACATCTGCTAAACTTGTTTACAAAAACTCCTAAGTGACAACTCAGGCTTGAGACCAAACCCATCACTGTTTTGAAAGGTGCTTTTAAAATCTGTGCAGTTCAGTGCAGTCACATTAAAGCTCTGTAAAGTATTACTAAAGTAATTGAACTGACAGTAGACTAAGCCAAACTCATCTACTCTCAGATTTACGAATGAGATGCAAGTAATTCCTTAAGAAAAAACCGTATCATTCACTAGGAAAATAAACCAAATAATTTCTTTAAATTTGAAGAGATTTCATATTAATTGCATAGTTTGTACAAAGACAAAGTTTTTCCTTCCATTTTTTCCTCACTTTCTCCACATGGATCAAGCTAAAAAAATAACATTTTAGATATTATTTTTAAAAAGAGAGATTGGTGGACATCCTTTTTTCTTTTCCTCTTTAGTAATATTTACAAGGCAATACTAGGCAGTGGGTTTTTATATGTATTTGCATGCAGACAGACATTTTAACAGTGTACTGATAGTTATTTCATGGTGCAAGACAAGGAGATATATATTTCAGTGACTGGGAAAGTTGGTTTATTGAGAAGGAGGAATGAAATAGCATCCCATGGTGGAATTATTAAGCTGTACAATCTTTCTGCCTCAGGTATATGTGGATCTGTGAGTGTGAAGATAAAAAGAAACAAACAAAGCTGTTTTCAGGCTTATATATTTTTTCCAGAAGTAATATTTTCTTACAGAAAGCAAAAATTCTTTGTAAAAAAGTAATCTTTTGGAAAACAGATTTTTCCAGTTAAAAATTGTTAATTGTGACATCACATCACATACACAAAAAGGCCTGTAAAGTTTAAAAGCTCATAATATAATACAAAAGAGCACTGTCTATGTAATCGCACTAAGCTAGATGCAAAATAATTTTAGACAGCAGAAATATCATAGTTTCAGGTGACAATACTGACTGCTTGGCCAGTACTTCAAAGTTAATGCTAACAGAACTAATCCTTGAGATCATTATTTTTGCATGTAATTAAGCCCATACATCAAAATGAAAAAAAAAAGTATTTATTCATTCATTCTGCAAACTCTGTATGGGTTTATTGTCATTGCCTCTCACTTTCTTTTCTTCATTCATGAAAGACAGCTAATATTTCAGAAGCATTATTTATTTATTGATTTTTATTTAAAAGTTTTCTTTAAAAAAACCCAGTACTTTTCTTTCAATTAAGCCCAGCATTCATGCTGTTCCCTCACAGCTTTCTGAAAAAGATGAGTCCACAAGTTCACATTCAGCCTTTAATTCCCAGTATCAGAAGTCATCTCACAAATAAATAATTCACCTTTCTGAGTAGCAATAATCATAGACTCATAGAATGTATTGGGTTGGAAGGGACCTTTAAAGATCATCTAGTTCAACCCCCTTGCAGTAAACAGGGACAATGTTACTAGATCAGGTTGCTCAGAGCCCCATCAAGTCTGACGTTGAATATCTCCAGGGATGGGGCCTGGACTACTGCTCTGGGCAATCTGTTCCAGTGATCTATCACCCTCATATTGAAGAACTTTTTCCTAATATCCAATCTCAATCTACCCTTTTCTAGTTTAAAACCATTACCCCTTGTCCTATTGCTACATGCCCTAGTGAACAGTTCTTCCCCAGATTTCTTGTAGGCACCTTTCAGGTATTGGAAGGTCACTATAAGGTCCCCCCGGAGCCTTCCCTTCTCCAGGCTGAACAACCCCAACTGTCTCAGCCTATATTCGTAGGAGAGGTGCTCCAGCTCTTTGATCATCTTTGTGGCTGTCCTCGGCACGTGCTCCAGCACTTCAGAAATCCCATCTTCTATCAGTACTCCAATATTAAAAAAAAGTGTAGGATATGCATAGGTAGAAAATAAATTCGCCTTTTATAAATCCACATTTTTAAATAAAAGCTTGGCTGAAGACATTCTGCACTTGTCCGAATATACTGATCTTCCTCGTGTCCATTTTTTTAATATACTGACCCATCTTTTCACTCAGTGTGACAACAGTGAAATATCAGATATAAAATTTGTTTCTGACTTCAGACAGAATTTCAGTAACACTGAAAATACCACCTTATTATAAAGGCATGTTCAGAGCTAGTGTTCAGCAAAGGCAAGAAAGAGGCAGGATGAAAGCTGCTCAGTGGGTTTTCTGCTCTTGCAGGCCCTCTCAAAGATCAGTCACAGAATCATAAAATGGTTTGGGCTGGAAGGAATCTTTAAAGGTCATCTAGTCCAACCCCTCTGCAATGAGCAAGGGACATCTTCAACTAGATCAGGTTGCTCAGAGCCCCCATCAAACCTGAACTTGAATGTTTCCAGGAATGGAGTATCTACTGCTTCTCTGGGCAACTTGTCCCAGTGTTTCACCACGCCCGTTGTAAAAAATTTCTTCCTTATATCGAGTCTAAATCTACCCTCTTTTAGTTTAAAACCATTTCCCCTTATCCTATCACAACAGGCCATATTTAAAAATCTGTCTTCATCTTTTTTATAGGCCCCCTTGAATTATTGAAAGGGACCAATAAGGTCTCCCTGCAGCCTTCCCTTCTCCAAGCTGAACAACTCCAACTCTCTCAGCTTGTCTTCATAAGAGAGATGCTACATCCTGTTGGGAGTGGGAGTAGGACTACCCGGAGTAACGAGGTATTCTCAATATGAGTATGGTCGTTCTCCTTTATTAAGCAGAGTTACACAGCTTTTATAGTCTCGGTTTTAGTCACGAGATAGTCACGAGCAAAGCACGCAGCGAATACATATAACTAATTGGTTGCTGTCCATGCGTCCTGACGTATGGATGGTACGCCTACTTGCGGTTAGCGAGTCTGGCTCTTATCTTCCTTAAAGTTGCGGATGATCCTTATTCGTACGCTGGGTTGATCACATCCACAAGATCATGGCCGTGCTGGGAGAGCCAGCACTCCACAACATCCCTCTGATACTTTTTGTGGCCCTCCTCTGGACCCACTCCAACAGGTGTATGTCTTTCCTATATTGAGGACTCCAGAGCTGGACACAGTACTCCAGGTGGGGTTTCATGAGAGTGGAATAGAAGGGAAGGATTACCTTTGACCTCAACCTGCTGGTCAGGCTTCTTTTGAAGCAGCCCAGGATACAGTTGGCTTTCAGTTCTGCCAGAACAAATTGCTGGATCACGTTGAACTTTTCATCTACCAGTACCCCTCCAAGTCCTTCTCCTGAGGGCTATTCTCAAACACTTAATCTCTCAGCCTGTACTGATACCAGGAATTGCTTCAACCTGAGTGCAGGACCTTGCACTTAGACCCATGAGATTCACACAGGCCTGCTTCTCGAAATTGTCCAGGTCCTTCTGGATGGCATCCTGTCACTCTGGCACATCAACTGCACCACTCAGTTTAGTGTCATCCACAAAATTTCTGAGGGTGCACTCAATCTGACTGTCTGTGTCACTGATGAAGATATGAAACAATACTCGTCCCGGTATGGGCATCTGAGGGACTCTATTTATCACTGATATCCATCTGGACATTGAACCACTGACCACTACTCTCTGGATGCAGCCATCCAGACAATTCTTATTCTGTCATGTCTCAGCTTCCTCACCTCTCCCTCTTCAACCTAACATTCTCTTCATCCTCCTTTTCTCAACACATACTTATGGTGTGGTTCACCACTGTGTGCAATCACAAGCCCAATTTCTTAGCCCTAATACTGATCTGCTTTGTATTGCTTTTTAGGTCCTACTAAGAACAGGGAATTACCACATCTGTCTAAAATAAATACTGAATTTCTGAGTGAACAGCTATTTCTAGATCTCAGTGACAAGGTAATCCAGTCAGGAATTCACAGCAAACAGGTCCCAGAATCCATCCAGTTTAATTTCCTTGGAGACTGTCAGGAACTGGAAAGTCCCTTAAACTCCACGAAAAGCCACTCCAAACGCCACTGAACTTTGCAAACTGATTGCTACTGAGATCTCCCAAACTATTGCACTGGGAAGCTACTAAGCAGCTATCAAAAACCTGAATTTTGAAGAAATTTGTCCAGAAATTAGTTAGGTTAGCTTTCAAAATATAAGTCAATCAACAATTGCCATCTATGGCTTAAGCCATCTCTATAGTCTGTGCTTAAGAAATCTATTTACTTCAATTTTCAGAAAGCTTATGGAAGTATGATCTTAATGATTCAAAACCTCTGAACTTTTTCTCAACTTCTTAGGTTAGTTAATTCATACATCAAAGTCATTCAAAATATGGATTATATAACTATGATGTCAAATCATAGTTTAGGTTAAGTTCCTATGGAAGAAATCAGTGTGAAGTCTCACTCAGGAGGAGCTTTGTACTTTGTGAGATTGGGGTGTAATTTTTGAAAGGCATACATAAAAGTCAGATGTGGATGTCTTGTTGATTTACAATATGATTTTAATATTTAATTTCCATTTCCTTTTCTCAGGATAGAGATTAAGCAAAACCGTTTAGCAGTAAGACCAGTAGAAACCATAGGATAACTTTAATCTCTGTGGTTTTGCAGATCTAAAAGCTCTGAGTCAGGGGAGTACCTGGAAAATCCTAATATGTAAGGTTCACTACTGGTTATCTTGCTGCATCAAGACACTAATATGAAAGTGGTTTTGCTTTTAGAGATGATAAATAGAAAATGAGGAAACTACTAATTTTGTATACAAAGAGAAAAAGAGCTATTTATGCATATTCCTGACACATGAGTAGAATTTGTTGCTACACAGAAAGCAACATTACAAATTCTACAGTAATGCTTTTGTCATGGGAAAAGCAATTTGGAAAACAGGAACCTATCATTACTCTAAGAAGTATAATTTTCTTTATAACAATGCATACTCTTAGAAATAAAAAAATTGATGTTTAAAATGAGAGCGATATTAAGACGAAAATTAGAAATAATCATTTAGAAACACACAGCGACTTTGCAATTTATACTCAAAATCAAAACAAAGAAAAGAGATTTTAAAAAGCAATTAAACAAGATGCATTAACATAGTGCTTCAGAAACAAGAAACAGGTTTAGTTAGATTTATAGGCTTAATTATGTGTAAAATTATGGCTTTTTTTAGTTGGTTGTTTTTATTTTTCATTTGGGTTTTTTTGTTTTTTTTGTTGTTTGTTTTGTTGTTTTTTTTTTAATTTGTACCTACTTATATTACTTCATGTCACATTTAAATAATGTACGGTCCCTTGAAACTTCTTAAGGCCCTTTAAAATCATATATACTTGGAAAACTATCATGTTACTGTCCACTGAAAAATTTTTATGAACACGTACTCTTTAGCCAAATGCTGCAATGTTGCAGATCAATTCAGACTTGTGGTAATCTATATAGATCTGGAATTTGGCTAGATCCTATAATCAGTACTCTAGCATTAAGTAACAGGAGATCTTTAATTATTCTTAAAGCTAAAACTCACAGTTTCACATAGAAGCAACACTGTCTTTTATACAAGATGAAAATTACAAAACCAGATTCTGTTTTTCCTATGATAGTCATGGGATGCTTTGAAAATTGTTGATTTGATAATGACTAGGACTGCATAGACAGCATGACAGACAGCTAATATGAAATCAGTAATAGCTCACATTTAGCTCTGGATATTAGAAATGGATTTTCTCATGTCACAGTCCTGCTTCTATTGATCAGATACCCAGAAAGAAAAAAAAAATGAACAGAAACAAGGCTGATTTTAAGCAGCAGTCCACAGTTTTCTTAACTCAGCACTGGGGAAGAAGTACTGGCCACACACGTTGTCTTCTCAGATACCAGTCAATTTACTGAATCAAGAGGACCTATAGAGTTCTTGAAATACAATCAGTGCTGCAGGGCAGGTTTTCTCTGGCTTATTCCACCAGAGTCAGATGAGTTCTATAAGCTTTTGCAAAGTACAGAGACAACCATTAGAAGAAACACAACAAAACAACAAAAAAAACCCCACCAAATTTCCCTTTTTTTGCCCTGACAGTTAAATGGTTCCCCAACTCAGTATCAGAGAACTCTTGGACTGGCCTTTTTATCATTTACTTGAAGTGAATAGAGCACAGAAACCAACAGTAAGAGCATTATTTTGCTACAAAGTATTAATATTCCTGAAAATATCAATTAGGCACCAACAGAAAAAAAAAGTATTTCTAATCCACAAAATATGACATCTATGAGATTTACAGAACCTTAGAAAAAGTAGTTAATTGTATGGAGAAAGACAGGATGGCATCAGAAGCATCACATCAACTGTATAGCACCTTGAAAAGTATGGGAGAGTGAACTAGCTGCCTGCCTTCATTCTACTTCCCATCATCAAGAAAAAAAATCTACACCCCTCTATAGCATACTGTGAGTTGTCTGACCAGCTAAGGCCTGATGCTGGTATGAACCTTCTTTCTTATTATTCCCAGAACCTACACATCTCTGGAAATATCCCCTCCTATCTGTTTCTCAGCTGGGAAGGGAGATACTAACTAGTATGTGTTATTTCACCCGAGATTTCAAGGGAGTTAGAGTGACAATTTAGAAAGGGTTTACTCTCATTGAATACATCATGAGGCCAGATGTACTATGGAAAAAACAATGGAACATTCAGATCGTGTTACTGGCTTTTTAACAGTAGTTGCAGGTCTTCAGTTCAAGTGTCATATAGTCATTTGTGCTTTCATATAGCTTTCTACAGTATTTTACACAGTTTATCAGATACAAAACAACAGTAAAGGAGCTGAGGGATTGGAAATGTTAAGGAAAAAAGTCAAAAATACCTTATATCAATTTAAAGCTGATCTCTAGGGCCTGACAAAAACTAAATGCTTGTGATATTGTCTTTACTAGGAAAAGCTAACTTCTTTGACCACTTTTTTTTTTACAAAACCTCTGAAGTATTTATAAGCTGTTACGTTCATACAGTTTCTCATATAGATTCAATGGCTGTCAAGCCTTATCAAATACTAAGCCAAATACAAGACTATATTTCTCTGCATTTATACTTAATATCAGAATTCTATTATTTATTGAAAAAATGGTAATTAGATCCCTTTGTTTGTGTACAGTTATAATAGGCACAGAGCAGGTATTTGCAATGCTGTCATGTAAGTCCTTCTCCAAGACTGTAATTTCATAGTGAAAGAAACATTTAGGGGTGACATCCTCTCTGACAGCAACAGCTACTTCTTCACGTAGTTTCTTGCTGTGCGGTCATATTCATGTATCTGTATAGTGGGAGAAGAAGTCACTATTATGCAATGTGGGAACTAATCTACATTTAAACATTATATTTTTTTATTTTAACCTAGATTTGTTCCTTTATCTACATCACAATACAACTTCACAAACTTCTGTGCCTTGGGAATGAAGAGGGCAGCATGGAGACAGGAATGATCATCCAGGAAGGGAGGCTACTTGAATATCTGCAAACACTTTGCGCCATGGAGATGCTGACCTGACCATGGGCACAAGTGAAATTATCCTTGCTTTTAAAATGTTAAAAATGCACAGTTAATTCCACTTCTTCTTTCCAAGAAGGAGATGAAAGAAAGAGAAAACAGAGCTTATGCTAAAAGTGGCAGCTATTTCACTTATGATGCCATCTGAAAAGTTCAAACACTGACAGCAGCAGTACAAAAACCTAAAGAAAATAGTGTTCCAAGCATACAAGCCCTGTGCTGCTTATTAAGCAATCCACTTCCGTATATACTCAGAACTTCAAACATGTCTTTGCTCTTAACACTTGCTTTCAAGATTTATAGGCACACTCACTGTGCCTGACATAAATGCTTTTGCAGACATTATGCTTGCAAAAACTCATAATGGGCATGCAAATTGATATTTATTCACTCAAAGCCAATAACTACACATAAATACTGTACTGCAGTTATGCTGGTGTATCTATTGAAATCTTTCAAACTCTTTTCCAAGTAGTGTTCATCAGGGAACACATGCAGGGGCTGTTTTGTTGGCAGGTTTTTGTTTTGTTTTGTCGGGGCCTTTTTTGTTTAAGTATTAGTAGATACTACCACAAAACAAATGTAGAGCCCATGCAGTAACTACTGCAGCACATCACTGGAGCTGCCTGCTCTCATTTGGGAGGCGCTACACAAGATGGAGAACAGAAAACAGCAACTGGTTCTCCCAGTATCTTCACTTGAATTGGTGTTTTGGACTGTCATTAAAACACAGTTATGCATAGTTTTACTTCCACATGCTCAGAATCAGATTCTAGAGACAATGAGATTCTTGCCCTGACAACCACGAAAGCTGGATCAAGTGCTCTGCTTCATTCTCTCTAGACCCACAAAACTACCACAAATATTATCACCAGGATTACGAAGATTAATTAAGATTGTGAAGCTGTGATATATGAATTCTATAGGGAAAAAAACCCAAATGCCAGACCTTTAATCAAGAACAATAACAAAAGTCATTATTTCCTCCTACTACATTAAAGGAAAATAAACCAAAAACAACAAAAAACCCCACAATTTTCTGATGCTGTTACAGCTTTCATTCTGAATCCATTTGTTATAACACTGCATTTCTTGCATAGAAATAGTAGATGCACTTTTGGTTTTTAAAAACAACATAACCACACCAATGATCTATACTGTTATTAATAGGATGAAGAAAACAATTGGGAAATTAATTATGTTACTCTTTAGGACAAAAATCACTACAGTTAATGTGCGGAGGTTTTCTCTGTGGAGGACAGAAGATATATTACCTTCTCATTCCGTTTCCCAACTTACATAAAGGTTAAATCATTGCTATTATTCTGCTAAAGAATTGTTAGAATAAGGTTTACAATGCAATATAAAGAAAATGGATCAAGTATTAAGGATTAAGAAAGGAGCTACTCTGTGTTGGCTTTTGTGAAATGAAACTTCATCTTTATTCTGCTTTGAACTACTTCCATACTTCAGCAGATCAAACAGTTTAGATTGACCAAATATCTACTTATAATTAAAGTGATCAATTAACATATTTGATTTCAATATGACTGTGCACAAGCAAAACCTAATTCAAGGTCAGAGCACTTTTTTCTATCATTCAGAACAAAATTTCTTTTCCTTTCCACAGTATGCATTAATTTCAAATTTTACTGTCAACGCATTAATAGGATACAACCCAAAATTTGTATTCATAGGGAGAAATGGGAGGCCTTCATTTTATGGAAAAGAGCTAGCTGGCTTATAATTTGAAGAGATAAGGCATATTTGCTATTCTCTTTTCTAAGTAAGACATAACCAAAATTAATTTAAATTTAAGTTAAAAGGTAATTTTATTATTTGTATTATAGTTTAGGAAGATAAAAGGGTACCAACTAAAAACTTCAGAAAGGTGTAGAAAACTGAAAAGGAGATAAAGATATAGCATGTTTTATACTGTTCAATTAGTTTGTATTAAGCTAAGCCTACGCCATAATGGTCGTTACTTATGTGAAATTGAAAGCCGGGATGACTTTCTTACAGTATAAAATTACACATTCATAATTATTCCAAAACTATTTGGTCATATCTCTATCCCAGTTAGTTTTCTAAAAGTATCTACCAAAACTATCTATTCTCTTTATTATTATTATTATTATTATCATTATCATTATCATTATCATTATCATTATCATTATCATTATCATTAATATTTAATGAAGAGCACAGTTGAAACAGTGACGAGTCGTGACTGATTTTCCTTGGTTCATATTCTGCTGACATTCTTCTAGGGCTGTTACTCTGAATTTCCTTCTTTATTTAAGCTTTCCTGGCTATCTCAGGAAACTTTAAGATGCATGAGAAAAGACACTATTCTGAGTTAACTTTTGTTCAATATGACTTTATTGGCTGGGGAAGAAAACGCTGCCCCCCTATTTGGGTTCCCCTTCATAA
>NW_010190167.1:11866-13650 GCF_000695765.1 Mesitornis unicolor
CTGCTCCCATATTAGGCTTCCTCTACATAAGAAAATGACCAAGAACAAAGGCTTCCAACTTCCGATCTTGCCTCATGATATTCAGTGCTATGCCCTGGGGAAAGGTTCAAGTTTCAGACTGTTTGCCTGTTTTCAAAGTAAAAGCGCTATGGCGGTAAGACAATTTTATTTGCTTTCTTTCCTTTTTTCTTCTCCCTTCCTTTTTATACATAGATCATAAACATGAATGTAATCTTGCTTTGTTTACACAGAACAGATTTAGTTCCCTTATAAACCTGCAAAATGGAAATAAACACTTGTGGTTGTTGTCATGTTTAAGCACTTACTCACAAGCCTCAGAAGAAAAATTACTCTAAACATAGTTTCAGGAACAGCAGGCATGAGAGACTGCTCATTGTAACTCATCTTTATTATGAAAAAGAAAACAACAAAAGTGAGCATTACCAGTGATGTGCTATCCTTTTATCTGACCATGTAATAGGGAGTCTTGGGAAAGAGAAAACTAATGCTTGAATAAAGGCTCTCATAGAAACTGTTTATCCTTTTTTATTGTGTGAACAGTAAGAAGTATGTATTTCTTTCCATAGCTGTCCTACTTAGTGCTTCATCTTCCCTCTATTTCTTGGAACTGAACCAAGTCCATTGTCCATGACAACTCCAGCAGGCAAAGAGAGATGAACACTGAGTAGACCAAAGCTTCTCCAGGCAACAGAACTAATTTCTGTTTGTTTTTCCTGTCAGCAGAGCTCACAGATTTGCATCTTTCTGCTGTATTCAGCTATCCTTTCCACAATATATATATAGGAATTTTTGAAAATAAAAATTTGAGCACTATACTCTTTTAAAACCAAATTAATCAGTATATTCAAAAGTTATCAAGGAGAAGTGTGACTGCCAGACAATGGTAGGTAGGTCTCATTCTATTCTGGAAGTAGAAGAGGGTTAAAAGTGAACTGTAGTCTTAAAAAAGCAGATTTCTGGGAATAGAATTATATTTAGAAGGAGTCTGCAGTTTCTTGGTGTTTAAAACCAAGAAACTCTGAACACTAGTAGAATGATATAGATACAAAAATTAATTTAGAGATAATTTACAGAATCACAGAATTATTGAGGCTGGAAAAGACCACTGAGATCATCAAATCCAGCCTATGACCTAACACTGTCACATCGGCTAGAGCATGGCACTAAGTGCCACATCCAGCCTTTCCTTAAACACCTTCAGGGATGGTGACTCCACCACTTCCCTAGGCAGTCCATTCCAATGCCTGATCACCCTTTCCATGAAAAAGTGCTTTCTAATATCCAGCCTAAACCTCCCCTGGTGCAGCTTCAGGCTATGCCCTCTTGTCTTGTCACTAGTTGCCTGGGAGAAGAGCCTGACCCCCACATGACTACAACCTCCCTTCAGGTAATTGTAGAGAGTAATAAGGTCCCCCATGAGTCTTCTCCAGGCTAAACAACCCCAGCTTCCTTAACCTCTCATTATAAGACATTCTCTCCTGTCCCTTCACCAGCCTCATTGCTCTCCTCTGGACCAGCTCCAGCACCTCAATATCCTTCTTGAAGTGAGGGGCCTAGAATGCACACATTACCCGAGGTGAGGCCTCACCAGTTCTGAGTACAAGGGAAGAATTACATCCCTCCTCCTGCTGGCCACACTATTCCTGATACAGGCTAGGATGCCATTGGCCTTCTGAGCCATCAGGGCACACTGGTGGCTCACGTTCAATCAATTGTCAACCAGTACTCCCAGGTCCCTCTCTTCTGGGCCGCTCTCCAGCCAC
>NW_010190167.1:13681-15455 GCF_000695765.1 Mesitornis unicolor
TCCCCAGTCTGTAGCGCTGCATGGCATTATTGTGGCCAAAGTGTAGGACCTGGCACTTGGTCTTGTTAAACTTGATACCATTGGCCTCTGCCCATTGACCCAGCCTGTTCAGGTCCCTCTGCAGTCTCTTCCTACCTTCCAGCAGATTGACAGTGCTTATTGCATATTTCTTATGTCTTTGTTGACAAAATAAGAGGCATTAAACTGTGACTTATGATAGATCACAACACCCCCCGCCCTCTCTCAAAAGCACACCTTGACCACAAAGAAAGCCACAAAGAACACACAGCCCTTGTTTTGTGCCTATGCATTTGTTTTGTCTGTGGAAATTGAAATATATTTTTCTTGAATGGGTTTATGTGAAAACCTTAGCAAAACCAAGCTAAATGTTACTTGTTTACTTTTTCTTATGACAGCATCTCATTTATTTATTACCTTGTCTTTCACTCTTTCACACTAATTAGTAAAGTGCCTGTAAAAACATCTTGAAATCCTTCATGTCAGGAAGCAGGCTCCAAACAAAATTTATTTTCAAAACAGTAGTACAATTGATCTGTCCAGCTGACAGTTTCTTGAAGATGTTGAAAACAATTGCAAATTATCTTGAAGGCAAGTGATTATCTACTCAATAATCACTGTATGTTCATATACATAAGTGAAGTTTCATTTCAAACTGAGCTGGCCAACTTCATAATATGTTCATACTCATTTGCAAAGAGTGGGCAGTTTTTCTCCAGCTAGCAAATAGCAGAAAAAATGATTTGACAGGTCATTGAACATGGATTTTAGTAGAATATTCAATATTGCACTTGTACTCACTTAAGACAGTCCTAACTGCCTTAGGTAGTTAGAATTGAAAACACAATGGATTAAGTTCTCTAGATAGACTTTCTTTAGTAACTTGGTCATCCTGACAAAGCTTCTTAGCCACCTTAATTTTCTTTTTTTTTAAGTTATTTTTCCAATAGCTGACATTCAGAAGACCCCAGACATCATGACTTCCTGCCTCCATGCCTGCATACAAAATTTTATTTTATCAGGTTCTTTACTCATGTCCTTACCCAGGGGTATTTAATAAAGGGAGATATAAGAATTCATTATGCTCTTTATCTTAAAAGTAAACCAAACTATCAGAACTATCCCTGCCTTTTACTCCAATAAGAATTGGAACATTTCAATACAAATGATGATTCAAAATGCAGATGCCTTGGATGTACTGTCCCTGCATTAACGGGCATACTCTTCAAAAATACTACCGACGTAAGTTGGTATAATTAGCTTTTTACATATATTGATATGAAAATACCCTTCTCTAAACATGTCTGCTGTTTCTTCTGTATGCTAACACGTCAGGTTTGAGTTGAGGCTGTACAACTTTATTTGCTATCATTTTAGGTATTTTCTAAATTAAAATAGTCAGAGGTCCTACACAGAAAAACATATCCCAACTTGCTTTGCTCTAGGAAAATAAAGTAAGAAACAAATTTACCAGATCAGCAATTACATTTAAGTAGTGATGAATGTGAACTGAAACAAAGCTGTAGGGTATGCACCTGGATTAAATAAAGTATAAAATATTCCCTCCCCTCAAAAAATGAGTGCATGAGAAAGGACTGACAGTGAATTGGTAGTCTGGAGTATTTGCTTGTTGGTTATATAAAATATGTCTATTTAAAATTAGTTTTCTATTTAAGTAATTGTGAATGTATAAAGGCTGTATGTACCTTTAGCTTGTTCTAAGAATTTATCCAGCCCATAGAAATCCCGCAGTACC
>NW_010190167.1:15486-23763 GCF_000695765.1 Mesitornis unicolor
GAATCAGGAACAAACAATGTGGGCTTTCTAGGTAAACTCGTACTCTGGTTTTAAGGTTTCAAACTGAACTGGAATATATAATTATATATTGAGTCTACTGCTACATTACATTATTGTTGTGTAGAAGTTTACGACATACCATTGTAGAGTATTGGAAGTCAGACAAAAGGACTGTAAATTCTTTTTTGAAAATTTCCAGTAACAAAGTAAAGTCCATAGTGAATCAGGATGACAAAGCTTCAAGCCTTAAGTGAATAAAGACATATTAAAATATTTGTTTGGTATCCGATTTGTAATAAAACATCGAGTATTCAGGAAGAAATCAGTGACTTACCAGTATTAGCTAATTAAATCTTGTAACAGATTGTTCTTTGTGTTGGTATGTTCACTATTACAATCTTTTGTCTTAATGTTTTCACTGCCCTTTTTTTTTTTTTGTGACAGCTATAAAATAGACCTAGTTTAATTACAGTTTCTACTTCTTTGAACCAGCCAGAGTTTTTCCTTCTTGGTTTCTGTTGCATGATTTAGTTACCAAGTTAGAATTTAATGAAATTCTATTCTTTATTATGCTGTAATTTGAAGTCTTAGAATTCACAAGCTAGCACAATAAAAATCTGAGAAGTAACACAGTATCTTGTCTACTATAACTAGCTTGCCATTTTGGATTTATAGGAAATGGCATTACAACAAGAGAGTCTTCAGGGCCATGCCAGATTGAGTACAAGAGCCAGACTTGCTTGAAACTGAAATACGTCAACTGAGAAATACACTTTATAAAACAGAGTAAAATGTATTTAGGCTACTTTTATTGCACAGGAACTGTGAACACTAATAAGTTAGGATTTATATGTTTTATATAATTGCCCGTTAAAATAAGCACAGGACATAATTTAGTATTAGTAACAAAAAATTATTTTCTATCTTAAGAGAATTTCTGCCAACATAAATTCCTATGGAGTGATAGAGGCTATCTTATCAAACAGAAACTTCAAGCAGAGCTATTGTATTATTGGCTACAAAATTTTATATATTACTCTTTACATTTCTGTGGAAAAATACATATGTAATTAGAAGACTGAAAAAAAGCCCCTCATATAGTAAGAGTGCATGTGAATAGAGAAGAGCAAAAAGAGGAATTTTTAGAACATCAGCTCATTTTACTAAGAGAAGAAACAAGAAATAGCAGCCCTTTCTATTCATTGTCTCTATAGCAGTTCCCTCTATTTCAGTCAAGCATTCCTTACCACATTTTTGAAATACAATAGTTAAAAAACAAGTAAAACATTAGATTAGTAATATACTATTGACTTTTTCCTTTTCTTCCATAATAATCACAGAATCTTAGAACACCAGGTTGGAAGGGACCACAAGGATCAGCTAGTCCAACCTTTCAAGGTAAAAGTGTAGTTGAAATGAGATGAGTCAGCACCTTGTCAAGCTGACTCTTAAAACTGACCAGTATAGGGGAAACCACCACTTCCCCTGGGAGATTGTTTCAATGTCTGATTGATCTCATGGTAAAAAAAAAATAAATAAAATTCCTCTGGAGTACAATTGGAATCTCTCCAGAAGCAACTTGTGTCCATTACCCCTTGTCTTTTCCATGTGACTCCTTGTGAAAAGGGAGTCTCCATCTTCTTGGTAGCCACCCTTTGTGGACTGGTACCTGGTAATAAGGTCTCCCCTAAGCCTTCTCTTCCCAAGGCTGAACAGGCCCAGTTTTCTCAGCCTTTCTTCATACAGCAGGTCTTCCAGTCCTCTGATCATCCTTGTCACCCTTCTCTGGACCCTTTCCAACCTGTTCGCATTTTTTTCGTATAGCAGGGACCAAAACTGAACACAGTACAAATGACAGCAAACAAAGCCCAATCCAGACACCATCCAAGTTAAGGAATCATTCGTTCCAGTTTTCCTTCAGTTTTATTTGAAAAATCTAATGCATGGTTCCATAATTTTGCTATTAGCTATTGCACTATTCCTTGTACTTTACTCAAATATTTCATATGAATAATTCTGCATACTATAGAAATTGAACAGCAATCTACAAATGGTGGCTAGCTTCTATCGAGGAACAGAGATTGCACAGGGTGTAATCCACAAGAAGCTGATGACATAATTACATAGATTTTATAAGGTTATTATGAATGAGGAGAAAATCCAAATTCCCAGTCTTAAATTCTTAATTTTGAGATTGAATGCATGGTGTGATAAATACCAGGAAAATTTAAAGTATGTAAGTGCCTGTAGTAAAACTAATTAATTCCAATCTATGAGTATTCCTGAGATATACTTGTCGGACATTCTTAATAAATGCAGTCTGGCTGAGATTGAGATATTTAGAGTCTTCGAGTTTGTTTTTTGTGAATAAAACAGTGTTGATAACACACCAACGTTTTAGCTCTTGCTTTTTTTTACTCTGTGCCCACAGCGAGTATGGTTGTGGTGGGCAACAGACTCACAGGGGACACAGCCAGGACAGGTGACCTGAATTGGTCAAAGTTATGTACCATACCATATAACACCATGCTGCACAATAAAAATGCTGTAGAAGCAGCAAAATAAGAGGGATTTTGGTTTTCAAGGTGGCCATTATTTGGAGAATGGCTGCACATTGGTCTGCTTGTGGGAGGTGGTGTGTGATTTCCTTTGCATTGTTTTTATCTTTCTCTCTCTCCTTCACCTAACAAACTGTATTTACCTTTACACACTGGTTTTTCTACTTTTAGGCTCTAGTTCTCTCACCTGTCCTTCTGGGCATGGATAGGGGGAGCAACTGTGTGTACATGTCCTTGGCTTTTGGTGATGGTTAACCCACCACAATAACAAAGCAAAATTGAAAAACATTTTCAATGTGGCCATTTAGAATTTGTCAATCTCTACATGTATTTTTGGATACAATGAAGATAATTTTCTGTTGAGGAGTACAGAAGACATATATGCTAATATACTCACCATCTTTTCCTAAAAAACAATGGAGATAGATACAGAATACTGAAATAGCATGCTAAAATTGGAGTCCTAGTTTTAGTATGAAGATTCATTTTAATCATCCACTGTCTACTGTCAATGGGGAGAACAAGACATCCAAAAAAAACCAGCTTAGCCTGTTTACTGAGTTGGATACTACCGGAAAATCTAAGCACCAGCTCATGCCTCATTTCCTCTGTGCCTGCTTCCCAACCTTCAACATGCTCCACCTTTCCCTGGATGGATGACAAGCATTTAAAAGAATGGGGCATGCAGCAGCAATGACAGTGGTGGTATTCTTTTGCTTATAGAATCATAGAATCGTAGAATGGTTTGGGTTGGAAGGCACCTTGAAGATCATCTAGTCCAACCCACCTGCCATAGTTGAGGACACCTCACACCAGATGAGGTTACTCAAAGCCCTGTCCAGCCTGACCTTGAACACTTCCAGGTAGGGGGCATCCACAACTTCCCTGGGCAACCTATGCAAGTGTCTCACCATCCTCACAGTAAAGAATTTCTTCCTAATATCTAATCTAAATCTGCCCTCTTCCAGTTTAAAAGCACTCCCCCTCATTCTATTGCTACCTGCCGTTGTAAAATGTCCCTCCCTGGCTTTTCTACAGGACCCCTTCAGGGAATAGAAGACTGCAATAAGGTCCTCCTGGAGCCTTCTCTTCTGCAGGCTGAACAGCCCCAGCTCTCTCAGTCAGTCCTCATAAGGGAGATGCTCCAGCCCTCTGATCATCTTTGTGACCCTCCTCTGGACCAGCTCCAACAGCTCAATGCCCTTCTTGTATTGGGGGCCCCAGAACTGGATGCAGTACTCCAGGTGGGTTCTGACCAGAGCAGAGTAGAGGGGCAGAATAATCTCCCTCGCTCTGCTGATCACACTCCTTTTGATGCAGCCGAGGATGTGGTAGCCTTATGGGCTGCAAGAGCACATTGTCAGTTCATTTTGAGTTTTTCATTGGCTGACACCCTGTGGCAGATGCACCTACCCTACTAAAGACCTGAGAAAGACCCAACAAAGCAGTGCTAAAGTTTCTGGTCCTGCCGGTGCCAGGACTGCCTCCCCCCTCACAGCTCATGTCTGGTCCACACAGTGGGGGTCAAAGGCAGGAAAGTTGGGGTCCTCAGCCAATAGGGGTGCTGACACGACCAGGTATTGACCACAGATTAGATTTGACCAGAGTATAAATGAGGCCTCGTCGGAGGACTCATTTGAGTTGGTCCTCCTCAGAGCAGCGGGTCTGCGGTCGGGGACTTTCCCTTTGAGTTGGGATGCCACTTAAAGTAAATTCTTGAGATTGAGAGCCCTCCCTTTTTAGGTGAGTGAGTGAGTGAGTGCACATTTTGGATCGTTTGGCCTAAACTTAAGAATTCTTAACTCAGCTGTGTCTGGTAATACTCCTAACCAGCGTATCGAACCTGTATTTGTTCAATCTCAGTGGAATGTTGTTTTGGTGAATGAAGTTTTGTCTCCTTAATTTAAGTTGCAGGTTAAAAGCTTGTTTGAGTTCATTACTTGTGTGATTGTAGTCATTTTGGTGTGATTCCTTGACACACCCCCAAGTCCTTCTCCTCAGGATTTCTTTCGACCCATTCTCCACTCATCCATATCCATATCCACTAGCCGTTAGAGCACTCAGGAAATGGAAGATGTGACATGTGGAGTATTAGGTGAATGGAGAGTTTATCTCAGATTCTGAAGATAATTATTTGTTTTAGACTCTTTAAATAGTTAGGAAAGTATGAGGGATATGCCATCTGGATTGCTGTCTAGGACTTTTATCTGTGACTTCATAGAGTCTGGAACTGCCCAATGCCTTTTCCTTTGCCTTTAGAGTATAAGGCGAATAGACTAATGCTTTATAGTCTTTGATCAAGGTAGCAGATTGTCAGAATAGGCATTAACAAAAGGAATCACCTACTTGTAGATTTAGATGCTCTGAAGAACTGTTAGAGTAATTAAGTTCCTCTTGTGAATGCAGCTGTCATTCATAGTTATGAGAATCAGTTACCAAAGCATTGCGCTGTTCCTTTGCTGTCATGTGAAGTCCCAATGAATAAAGACAGACAGAACTTTCTTCTCTGTGGACACTGAGCAGGCCTGATGCGAGACAGGTCCAATTTAAAGGCTGTGAATATCACCATTAGTGTGGTTTTGAGAGTAATAAGCTTTCAGCAGGCTTCATGTATGGGACTTGGAACAATGTTCATTAGCTCAGATGTTGACTTACATCCACCTGATGTAGCTTGCATTGGTTTATAGAGACAAGTGCTTGAAATATAAAGTTAAAAACATCTGTGAAACAACACAGATGTGCAGATGTTTTCAATGGGTTGTTAAGAATTTCACAGCAGTTTGAAAAATCACAGTTAAGTAGAAATAATAAAAATAGCAGACTCAAGACCAATGATGGAATAAATTAAACCTTGTATCAATTACTTCTACAGTGATGTTCAAAATGTATGCAAGTAATGAGACTCTGAGAAGAAAGTGTGATTAAGATCAATGTAGGTAAACTACATGAGACACCGGTAATAAGGGTTCAAGAAGCTCATGCCCAATTTTACATAATTTGTGTTAGATCCATGTTTAACACTCATGCTTGGAAGGTGTGCAGATACATCTAAATGAGACTGCAGTGTAAAAGGCTGAGTTTATATTTACCAGCTTGTTGAAAACTCTTGCTTCTGAAAGCAGCAGCCAAATGAGAGGAATTACTGCAAATAGTCTGGGTATATATCTTACCATTTTCTTTTTAAAATACTAGTTTTCAGTTTGAATCCAATAAATATTTCTGCATTTTTGGGTTACAAGAACAGCTGTTCTTCTTTGGATACATGCCCAGTGTCAGTGTCTACAATGAAGTCTTTGGGATTATTAGCAGAGAGGTACAAGCAGCTGGACTCTAAAAAGACTGGGGTAAATTCAGATTAAGTGTCTTCAGTGTGCAATGTAAACACTCTTAGCACCAAGGTCAGGGAAGATAAAACTGAAACAATAAATACAAATCAGAGGATTAGTGGCAGATGCTAAGGCTGTCAAAGAGTAGGATCTGTTACAGATATCCATTATGCAATTCACTGCAGCAGTCCCCAAATTTAAGCTACCCATCTTACATAAAGTATTTGTTGTTTTTATGCAATGGCAGATCTACTAAGGAGACTGTTTTTATTGTGAAAAGAACTTTTCCCACGATTCTGTTAATCAGTCAATTTTTTATAACGAATTGTGTGAGGCTACAAGCAGAAATCTGGTGATCAACATCCATTTCATAAAAAATGAGGGAGGAGAAAGACAAACCCTAATGTCAAGTTTATAATTTTCCTGCTAGGTACAGCATGAGAGAGACATCCAAGGCTAATTTGGGTTAGATGGAATAAATAAAATAATATTACAAACAACAACCAGTTACAATTGAGAACAAACCCATTAAAGCTATTTTACCATATATTCATTCTGCCAAAGAGGAGAGATTTGCAAGTGTCATAAAATAAGTGGTCTGTAGAAAATAATATAGTGAAAAAGAAGATAGTAAATTCTTATTAAGATTTTTCTTCATTTATGTAAGCATTACCATGAAAGCTAGATGTGTAAAATCAGCTTTTCACTGATGAGACAGTTTATGTCAAGGGAAATCATACTAGGCTGTGTCTCTGAAATGTACTGTACCCTTAACTAAAATAGCACATTCAAGGTGAGAAGAGAAAACAAAGTCAAGTCTATTTTTAATTCTGGTGTAAAAAATAGTCTATGGTTTCAGAACGCACAGAAATAGATGGTTATAAACCAAAATGGATTCCTTCTTTGATGACAAAGAATTTGTTTATATATGTGAATGTATGCATATATATATATGTGTGTATTTTCATATACATATATATGTATGTATTTTCACACTTCATACATCATTAAAGCAGTTATTTTACCTATCTATACTGTCAGAGACCCCAAAAGCAGTTTCACTGTGTTAGAAATAAAATTACCAATATATCTTGCTGTAAGATGCAGATGTAGCATTGTTGTAAACAACTTATCCTTCCATCTAAATGAATATACATTTGAAATACCATTTAAAGTCTTCAGATATTACTGGGTGCACTCCCTCATTATATGCATCCTACTACCTTTATATTCTAAACATTCTTACCAATAGTCTTAGGACAAGGTTATATAAATTATAGTTAACCTCCTTAATTACCATTGGGAAAAAGATGCAGAAATTAACTTACTGGTGTAACAGCAAGATATATTGCTGGTTACAAAAATATACTAAAGTGATTAAACATAAAGTTAATAGAAAAAAAAAATTAGCCAGGAAGAAACCCCTGTTTCAGCTAGGTTTACATAAATTAATGCCTAAGAAAAAATAGAGCTACTTTGAGAAAGAATATTCTGTTACTAAATATCACACTTGAAATCCTGTTAAGAGAAAAAAAAGTACACCTTATGCATGAAACTAAGATTTTATTGTTAAACTAATCAAAATGTACCATGAAGTTACTACTTGCCCAGTTAACTGATATAACATTAATTAATAATTCAGTTAAGATTAATATGCATAAACTTCCTAGTAGCTATGCATTTTCTTTAGCACTGTGCTCCCCCTTTCAATATCCTTTTCGGTCTTGAGATCAAAAGTACTAGTCTTCCTCATGCAAAAAAAGCAAGAGGTTAGGATAAGCCACTACCATCATCAGTCCCAAATTCATAATCAGCTGGCATTTAATGCTAGAATTGAAAGAAGTAGAGATGTTTATTTTCCTTTTTCTTGAGGGCCACTTACGGCTGTTTTTCTTAATGTTTTGTTAACAGCCTGCTTTCTTTTCATTGGTTCCTAACTGAGGCTTGAAAGTTACACAGAAGCCTCCCCAAACCTCAACTAACACAAAAGTTGTCAGAGTCATGAGCACCTTAATTGATCTTAATTACCCTGTCATCTGGGACAGACCCTCACCCACATCCTCTCCCTGGAGCTCTAGGAGCAATATTTAAGTTCAAGCTTGGATACCTACTTCTTTTTTATGGTATGTTGCAGGTAATCTATTTTTAGTCCTTTAGTGGTTTTTTGCCTCAGTTTAGACTTGGATATATGCTGTAGCTGTGTCTCTAAGCCCTGTCTCTGGCTGTTTCCTGTTGCACTGAACTAGACTCCTTGGATAGACCCTGGACTTGACTACACAAAGTGCCCTGTCTGAGACTGTTGGTGGCACCTGTTATCAGCACCCTGCTCTGCCCATCCTGCCCAGGTCCTGTAGAACTGCATTCTGCTGCAAGTGTGGCAGCAGGGAAGAAGC
>NW_010190167.1:23794-26435 GCF_000695765.1 Mesitornis unicolor
CCTGCTGCTCCTTGACAAAGAGCAACTGTTTGCTATGCAGTGACTTTGCATGGTGATGGGACTTTTTTACTAGCTGTGGTGTTCCCTGGGATCAAGTGACAGAGATTAGGCAATAATCATGTACCTAATTATTGTCTAAGAACTGAAACAAGGTCTAACTTGCTGAGGCCACCTTGAGACTACATAAGGTGTGAAAATGCTGTGATGTTGAATTGGTACAAAGCTTGCAACCTTTTTGTACGAATAATAAAATTGTATTTAATGGGCTATAAATAGAACAGAGAATGAGAAGCCTGTGTGAGATGCTGTAGGACAATCCTAACTGAAACTGGATCTGTCCTATGCTCATATGGCCTTCCTAGAGCTTATCAATGAACAGGTAAGATAACATAATGTGTTTTGTTAGTACCTAGTGACAAGAGTGATCTGTACTACTTACTATTTCTTGTGTTTCTAGCTGAAGTGTTTGGTCTACTGATGAAAAGTCACAGACTGTGGGAACTGAGGATTTCTAACAGCATCTCTCCACTGGCTTTGTCTTAAAGTGTATCTGGAAGTTCCTCAGAGAAGCAATGATTTGTACATACTATTTTTGTAGGACTCTGCTAAACAGGGTCCTGCCCTAAGTTTTGTACTTTTTTGTTAACATAAATAATTACTACTGCTGACTACTTATCTTCTTTGGGATATGTATTGGAACAAATTCTACTAGATATGTCTCGGTGATAACACATGGTATTTCTACATTTAAAAAAATAAACAAAAGCTAACCAACAATGAAACAGTCCTCCGGCTTTATAATCCCTTGGCTTCTGAAGTAGATAAATATTATTTAATTAAAGATTTTATATATGTTTTTGTTTGCCACTTTTCTGTGGCTGCTGAGTTATCAAAACAAAGATGCTAGGGCTGTCCCAGAAATGGCATGTTGGTGGTGCAACAGCAGAATAATTCATCAAAGATGCATGAAAATCTGTTATATAGATACCGTATGTACAAAACAGTCTTACATGTACTTGCAAAACAAGAAGAGACAGGAGCAATAACTGATGCCAATATAAAACTGTTGTAAAGGCTGTATCAGTGAATTTAAGATAGTAACTGGCACAACTAACATTTTAGATTGGGGCTTCATTTCAATTTCAACTTAATAGCTTCCACTTCAACATAACAGCCTGTCCTGAAGTTGTTTTAAACTGCACAGCTTTTATTTTTATAATCTGTACTAATTAGATCTATAGAAATTCTATTCATCCTTCATGGCATGTCTGAGATTTTATTTCTTATCTCTGGATGCTTACAGTTTGTCTGAGGGAGACGACGGGGATAGGGTAATTTCAGTGTTTTTCAGCAGCTTTGTGAAGAGACACAAAGAAACTAACAGAATTCAGTTATTTAAATAGTTCTACTGGCTCTGCATGCATGTTTACTTCAGCCTATCTTATGTAGAATTTGACAGTATTAAACTTTACTGAGACACAGTGAGAGGAAATGCATTTAACTAAGGAATTATGTCAGACTAAAAGCATATGCAAAAATAGATGTGAAATAAATAAGCATCTCTAAAAAAAGATTTTTCTAAAATCAGAACTTATGTGAAGAAATGTTTAAGATGCTGATAATGATCAACTTCTTAAAGAAAAGTCATTAGTTTGTGCAAACTGAGTTCCAAAACCAAAAGCAAATTTTCCCTTAGTAAAGCTTCAACTGAGCATGAAACTGTCTTGCAGATTTGGTAGTGGTGTTGAAAATTTTGAAGCATCTTCCATTTGTAAAACTGAAATTGAAAGTGGCTTCACTTCATCATATACATTCAAATTCTTTAGTAATCCAGTAACATGGAGATACTGGCTCTGAAGAGAGCTATAAATTATTTAAACAATTCACTACAGGAGGAACAACTTTATGTATGGCTTCTAAAAATTCTGTCTTCTATCATACTTCATAAGCACAGGTAAGAAAAAATAAAAATCCGAAGAGCAACCAGACACTAAAACTATACTCGTGATAAGGATGCTTACTGTCAAACATTAAAACCCAAGGGTAGCATGTTGCTCTGCACTGATACAGAGTCTTTGATCAACTGAATAACTACCCAGTTTCAAAATTACAGCGAATATCTTGTATGCATTGTTTCTGGAATGTGTTTCAAATTGTATTTCATGAGGAAGTTCAACCAGACTGTTCATCTAACTGCTAGAATGCTGATGATAAATCAGCATTAATCTTGAACTAGAATTTTGATGTAATTGAAAAGGAAGTGTTAAAGATTTCCTAATACTTCTTTCTTGTCACAATTGCTAGTGTTCAGCACCAAAGTCTTAATTCTCTCACTTCTGTATTGCCATCTGAAAAGTTTCTGGTCATGATAGAATCCTTTACTATGTACTTTTGATGCTTTTATAACACATTGGATTTGCAGCTCTTCTAATTTATCTGGACTTCAAAGAATTTAGGACTAGTGGTGATTAGGTGTCCAAATCATTGAAACTGAATTGGTTAACAATATATCTCCTTAAATTGTCCCTTATCAACTCTCTACAACAATATTTTACAAGATTCCTTAACAGTTGTCTTTTTGCATCATTGTAGCAATGTCATGCTATTGCGGGGTCGGGGGGGGGGGGGGGGGGACGGGGAA
>NW_010190167.1:26466-33793 GCF_000695765.1 Mesitornis unicolor
GTGGACAGTGAAGGGCATATTTCATCAGACAAGGGAGACATGCTGTGGGTAAATATAATACTTGCTGTAAGAGATCAATGTCATTACTTGTATTAGCTTATTACAGCCTTACTGATACGCAAGTCCACAGTTTTCTTTTTCTAAATATGTTGCTTCTGTTGGAGCACACAGATTAAGAGTAATCATGGCCATCATTACTTGCCCTGCTCTTCCAGGAACATCTACAGGTCTCTTAAAAACATCACAATACAGCACAGTTAGACTCCATTACTATGTTATATGCGTGGCAGACCTCTCAGCCCCAAAAGGTGGCTGTGGGTGCTATTTCTATGGCAAGATCATTGGCAGACACTAGAGAGAGTCTTATTCCCTATTGTTACTACATTCTCGGACTTTGTGCTCAAGTTTTCAAGCTTTCTTCTTTCTGTTTTCACCTAATTCTACTACAGTATGATTCTCAGTATTCTATCCAGGCAGGTTTTTTTAATTAAAATTTATTCTTAACGTTTTAAAAAGAAATTAAGGGAACAGTGAAGAGCTGATACAGTAATTCTTATCTAGCATATATCCCAAGTGCCAGAAGTAGTGAAAGTGAGGTCTAGTATGAAAGTAAAACTATATTAAATAACTGACAAATACTGCAGCCAGAGAATCTGCTCTTCACTCAGGTAGAACAAGTGCCTATGTATCCGCAGAAATAACAGGACAGTTAGTAGTGGAAGACTTCTAAAAGCTACAGATTGAAAAGACCATGGAAGCTTTGTTACAGCTCAAAACAGTGCTAAACAAAGTTCAGACGTCTGTTAAAGGCAACAGCAAACAGCTAGTTTAAACTCATGCTGGAAAACTTTCAAGCTTCAAATCCAGTTAACAGCAATAACCAGTTAGTACAAAGGCAGGAATTAGTCTTGCAATGAGCAGTTATGGAACAACTTTTCCTACAGAAGCTTTTCTCCTGAACCCTAAAATTTTGTGCATCTACTATCTTTAAATTGTTCCCTGTCAAAATATTTTCAGTCGACATATTTGTTTTAAATACAGCATTGTGTCTAAGTCATAGCATACCATGACAAAAGCAGGAGAGAAATATCTGCATATAGGAAGAGTTGTCAATCATCTCTCCTTTAAAGTACTGAAATGATGAACACATTAATCTTCATAGCTAATACTTATCAATTTAAGATGCCTCCTCCCCCTCTCCCTCAAATTCTTTAACAAATAAATATTTTTTTAATTATGAGTGCAGAACACCATGCCCTAACTGCCTCTGGAGAGTTACTACTGTGATTGTGTATTTTGCTTGGAAGTTGAGGAAGAACACTGTGGACAGAAGTATAGAAAGGAAGAAATTTTTCACAAGGGTATTACAGTGCATGTGAGCAGAGACAGCTACATGATAGGCGAGGTAAATGTTGCAAAAGCATTAAAACATTTAATTGTGCCTAATTAATATAACTAGCTGTTTGAGAATGCAAGAAAATAGGTAGAAAGAGAATAATATCTGAGAATTATCTGCGGAGAAAACTTTAAATCTAGATTAACTTGAAAGACAAGAAAAGACACTGTATAGGAACAAAAGCATCTATTTCATAGGTATCTGGTGGCTTTTCTACAGGTATTGGAATATAGATTGCCTGTCTCACAGTGTGTGCTTTGCTGAAGATTTAATGTCAACAAACAGGTAGGATATCATCTTTTTCAGAAAATGAGTATGTTGGCTTCTTTAAAAATATCTTTTTTATTGGTTATAAAGCATTTTCTCCTACAGTTTACAAGCCAGAGGAACTAGGTCATATGTTGCTCAGAATAGTACAGTGTTTTGAATTACTTGAGGGGCTTAGCTGCTTTTCTCAGCTAGAAACAAGGCAGAAGATCCTGTCCTGGTTTAGAATTGGGCAGACAACAGACATAGCATCATACCTAGCTCGCTAAAGAATAATATGGCTTTACAAATGACTTGGTGAAAACTAAAGGTGTGGATAATTTCTTTCAGAAAAACACAAAGGTAAGCTTGAGCTGTGTTTGTACTTTCCCAAAACAACCACTAAGAATTCAATATGAGATCACTAGGATTTTCTGCTTCTAAAGTACTCAAACTCCAAAGAGTGAAAGCCGATATAAATGTAAATATGACACACATACTGTCTTGATCAGTGCAGAAGCTCTGTGGGAATACAGATCCTTTATAGGTGTCTACTAAAAATACAGTGGAAATGCAGTTGCGTGAATGATGCAAATTTCAAATATTAAATGGTACCCTACTATCAGTGTCTCTGAAATTGTGCGACAGAGCTGTGGACTGTTATTAACCACTTGAAAATACTGCCCAAGAAAAGTTTACCTATTCATCTTGGTATAATCTGTTAGCAGATTCTGGTGAGCTTTGATTGCTGTCTCTACTTATGATTTGTTCAGTGACAGCTGATAAAATATCCATTGTTTTCATGTGTCTTGTGAAGAGAGTTCTCTAGTACCTGCAAAGCCTAATGATCACTATGCAGCTATCTGCAAAAGACTGCCTCCTATAACCATAATTTCTTGAATCACTGCAAACAGTCCCTCTCCAGAAGATACTGTTGCTAGAGCTTGACATCAGAGCTGCTGGGTTGGACGCAGATCCTTTTGGCCAGTCTCAGCTTTGGGGTGAGAAGAATCTGATTAAACACTGAGAAGATACTGCTTTATTTTTCTAAACAAGGAGGAAGACCCTATTCCCATGACTTTCTGATCCATAATGTTTGCCTAGCCTACCAAGTAATGAACCTGTATTTTCTATTGCTTTCTCTGCTTTTTGTGAAGGATCCCTCAGAAACAACAACTGTAACAGCTCCCATCTTTTTTGTGCACTTTATTGCCCTTCTAAAGGGAATCTCTTCTCAAGCATTCTCCCTCTAAACATTAACGCCTTTTCTCTCGCATGTTTATGTTCTCAGAATGCTTTTTCAGGTGTGACCTGTTGTAATCACATATCTTAGTAATAAGAATTATCATACATACAGAACTATGGCAGTTCTACTTATATTGCTACAAATATTACTTGATATATACCACTCATTTAAAACATACTTATCTTAGGTATATACAATTATGTAATTAGTATATGCATCATTGAAAACACTTAAGCATAAAGAATTCACTTCTCATTTTACCAATTAAATACCAGGGAAGGTTAATCTCAAACATTTTAACAGTACAGATTTTCTAAATAGAATGTTAAGGGTGATAAAAGAGAGTCTGAGGTGATAGCCTCAGTTGAGGCTATGAACTAATTAGCGTGGTCTTGGTTAGAAGTACAGAAGCTAATGATTTGATAAAGCTGTCTTGTGAAGAATTGATCTCTCTAACTTTTTTTTGAAACTCTACAAAACGTTCTCATTAAGGGCTGATAACATGCCTGAAGTTAAACATCAGAATCCCTAGACTACAGTCAGACTACCTAATACAAAAAAGAGATTTCTTGCTGAATGCTGAAGTTGTTGGAAAACTTGAAATGAGACGGGAAAATGATGCTTAGTTACATCCTCACACATCAAGAGTGTATGCAGTGCTTGCACTTTTCAGGAAAACAAAACTGTCTAGAACACTAGTTAGATAGCTATTATGGATGATTCACCACTGTTACACTGTTATTGATTTATCATTGATCTTCTTTTGTGGTTTGTATTGAGATTCTTATTTTCTGTTTGTTCTTGTTACCTCTTTCAGAGATGAACAGTTGAATGTGTAGCACGGGATTCTCTACTGCTTTCTACTGTTCATTTATGTTTCTCGAGTTCCAGGAACAAAATATAATGATAGATTTCTTGTCAAAAGTGTAAACTCAGAATTTTTCTGAGATGGAGTAAGCATTTCTGCACATATGCAAAAGGAACACATAAATATTTCTCTTCCTACAGTATTGTCAAAGGGAAAATAGAAAAATTCAAACTCTAGGAAGTTATGTGCAAAACATATACTGAGGGAAAACCGAAGTTGTTTAACGAATAATTTTTATAAAGCATTAAGTATAGTCATAAATCTTTTCCAAAGACCTCAGATGAAGAACAATGTGTAAAGCTAATTGATGATGAAGGCATAAAAAGAGCATTTAGAAGATGAGACCACAGCGAAGGAATTGTGTGGGGTTTGTTCGCATTGCTGCTGATCATTAGGAGCTTTCTATATTGAAATCTTGTTTTTAGTCTGATGGAATCTGTTAAAGTGTTCGGTAGAAAAGGTGATGAAATATGAACCAGAAGAAATTATGATGACCAGAGAGTATTCACCACAGAGTTCTAAAATAACTCAAATTAAATTGCTTACCACAATTCATAGATCAGCTATCTTCAATTTAAAGCTACAGTGGTATTAGAGGCCAGGAAGAGTCTTATGTGGTACCAGTTTATTTTTTAAAGGACCAAAGGCCATCTAGTACAGAGTAGTGATTAAGCTATCTATGCAGGGCTAATTAATGGAAACTTTTTCAAAAAGTGAAATTAGTATACACAGAGGAATAAAATATACCAACGTAAATATGATTTTAATAAAGAGAAACTACCTGTCTCAGAGGTTAAAAATAAATATTAGGAAAATAAACAAAGGGAACTCATGGGTATCTCTCTGTTCCTTGAAGTCTGAGCCACAAATTACTCGAAACTACAGAGTATTCTGGGGAATAATCATTACACATGTGTGCTGTTCTCATTGTTTCCCAGCCATCCTATGCTGAATATGACAAGAGGGAAAAGGTTGAACTATACAAACATTTCATCAGACTTTTTGCAGTCACATTCTTCATGGCAAAATCTGATGATAGGAAAGGATCTTGTACTGAGCTGGATTTTTTAATTTTGTCAGAACAGATGCTTACTGGTGGTTAGTATTCTGGCTGCTTCTGCCTGTGCTGTGGCCCATACAAAACATGAATATCTTCTAGAATGAGAAACAAGTTATAGATGTACAGATGGCATACAGAACAAATGTATGAAACTTTCACTGTCATTACATTAATCTGATTTTAATACAAAAGAAGTCTGATTTCTGAGATGCTAGCAAGCATGATTGTTCAGAAATCATAATTTCTCTATGGACCTTGAGGAACCTATTTTTCTGTGACTTAGCCTCCATATACTGCAAACTAAACTACCTGATTGCATGTTAATCTCAATAACAGCTAATGGCCTGTCATCCACAAAACTGAAGAACTATATAAACATTACTATTGAAATGGATTACAGAAACTGGCAAATAGTTTGATACTAACTGTTAGAAAGAAGCTACTGTGCAAAGTATTTTGTATGGGGATTCCAATCAGTAATTGCAGCCACACAACTGCTGGTTTTGCAAAAATAAATCTGCAAAGATATAGAGTATATAGTAAACATTTACTAAATGTAAATTGTAGCACCTGACCTGCATTTGAATAGTGTATTGTGAGCTATTTTGAAAAATTTTACCTGATATACGCAGGTATATCTTTCAAATCTAATCAGCTGAATTATAAGCAAATTTCCTAAAAGTTACTTTTTGTCCCATTTTCAGGGAAGGAGACTATCATCATGAAAATATTCCTGTGCATTCCAGCCATAGTCAGACTTGTTTCTAGCCGTCCTTTACACCGCATGTGTGTAAAATGGACATTTGAGATTGTATGTATGAGGAATCTTCACTACCAAAATATGTGACATTATAGTTGACAGTGTAGAAAATTAATGCAATGCAGAACATGAAGCTCAGGTAACAGGACTCCATCTGTGGAGTTCAATCTAGAATTGCAACTTAATCTTCTTGTCTAAGAATCCCTAACATGAGTACTAGTAAAATATTCTGAATTTGTATTTAAAGCCCTTTGTGTTTGCTCAGTGTCTTATACTTTATATTTGAAATGTGTTTAACTGGGTAGCTCATCCAGAATGACAGTGCACAGCCACAGTGACTTATTTATTTTTGGTATTTGAGAACAAGAGATTTTTACACCATCATAAACCTTGCATCAAGGCAGAATCAGCAATCTTGTAGTTACAACCATTCAACTGTTCTGTACGGCACCACAAAATAGGATACAAAGCAGTCAACGCATTGGTGGTAAAAGCTAAATCACATAGGTTAACTTAAGACAAATTTCTTCTTTGGATTAAAGGTAAATCTCAAAGAAATGCTTTTCAAGGGCCATGCAATACAACAATTTTGAGTATTACACAGAATATTAATTGTATTGATTACTCATTAGTTCCCAAAAACCATTTAAGAAAGACTGCTGTAGAGTCTTGACCTCTGTAATTTGTGTGATATTACTCTCAGCTATCATGGCATTCATTGTGCTGGCTTATGCCCAATTAATTAAGCAGTCCTGATCACTTTGGACTACTAATCTGTCCTTTTCATTAGATTAATTTTCCTAGTTAATTTGTATTTTTTTTGAGGTCTTTGATAAAATGTTAATAGTGAGTTTAGAACTGTCTTCTGAAATCCTGCTAGAAACACATCCTCTTTGATTATTATATATTGCTACAGGAAGCACAAGGAAATGGTTGTCAGCTTTTTAATCTACTTACAATGCATCACTTGCATTTTTTTTTACTTGAGACCTCTAATTGCAAAGTTATGCAACAATAAGTTAGTAGGCAAGGCACTAAGTAAATAACAGGAAATAGGTCCTATTGAACTAGATAGGCATATATTTATCAGAAGCAATGTTGTGGTTTTCTCCTCTTGACTCGCATTAATTATATTTTAATCCTTTAATTCTTTAGCTCTTTTATTAATGCTTTATTAATAGATTTGTGTCAGCCATTCAATATTTCACCCAGGATCAATATCAGGCTGACAAGCTGTTTCTATGCAGATTTCCTCATTTGCTTTTTAATATATTTGTTAAATTTTAGCTCTCTTCTGCTGGGTTTGGAACTTGGCTACTGTGCCAAGTGCTGTTAAACCTCAGCATTTCCTCCCTCTGGAAGCAGGCAGTTTGGATGCAAGAAATCTGGGAGAATTTTCCCAACATCTGAATCGTAGTTGCCTATCCATCTGGTGATATGACAACATCACCTCTCTTTCTAACTTGCAGTAAAATTAAAATGCATCTAGAATTTACTTGAAATCCATCTATCATTCTTATCTAGAAAGGGGCTGAAACTATGCTGATTACTTTTATTTCTAACTCATTAAATAAACACGAGATACTATGCCCTCCATCCTATTTATTAACTTTGATAATCATTTATGTCTACAGTGTCCTTTGCTTCCTCTACTAATTTTTTTTAACTGTTTTATGACTTCTTTCCTATTCACTGCACTCAGCCATTACATACATGTTATGGGATTATATTATTAAAATATATATTATATA
>NW_010190168.1:0-20985 GCF_000695765.1 Mesitornis unicolor
AAAAGCCCTCTGCCAGGGGTGGTCTGCTCCCAGTGACAAGGGAACTGCAGCGGTGGGCAAGATGGTTCCTGGAGAGCCATCGTCACGTCTCACCTCCACCACCCTGCTCCCACTGAGGCTGCAGAGCTCCCGGGCACCGCTGCAGTGAGACCAACCTCATCTCCCTCCTGCGACTGTCCCCACCTCAGGATGAGCTCTTGGCCTTATTTTTTGCCTTTCTAATTTCCTTTATTCCTGCCTCTCTTTGCTTTTTTGTGCTTTTCTGGTTTTTGAGGGAGTCTGGCGCTGGCGCGGCAGCCCCCAGGGAGCGAAACCTTCAGTTTATTTGCACACTAGACAGAGAAACCAGTCTTGCCTCCTGCATCTCCCAGTCGCTGTCTCTACCCGGGGCTCCTGCGCTTCCCAGCCTGCCCCAGGAGGTGCCAACCCGCTCGGGTCGCTGTGCCGGATACTTGGGAGCAGCCAGCCTGGCCTTGGGCTGCTGGACAGGGACCAAAGGGGCACCCGGCACCTGCCTCCATGTATCTGCACTGCTCAGGGAACACCCATTTTGCTTCTAGCTTTCAGGGCCACCCTTGCACAATTTGGACATGGATGGATGCACCCCTTTCTCTTGCAGAAGTTGCTTGGGGACGGGATTATTTTACCCCCAGCCAGCTAAGCAGAAGAGGAGCAAATCACCAACACCTCCTGGGGATGCTCCTGCTGCAGAGGCACCCCCAGTGCCACCTGCACAGGGACCTGCCCTGCCCTCCCTCCTCTGCTGTGGTCCCTGCTCTGAATCAAACCTCTCCTTCACAAAGCTACAGGTTTTTCACAAGGTCCTGGTGTGGCTGCCGCTGCTCAGGACCCTCAGCGACATCCTGCCCAGCAGCTCTGGAAAGTCTGACGGGTCCCGCAGGCAGTGGCTGGCGGTGATCTCACTTGGAGGAGGAGGAAACGGGACAGACAAACTCTTTCCAACAAACCTGTTGAGTTACTTTAAAATTCCAGGCTGGCAGCAAAAGTGCTGGATGGCGGCGCGGGTTAGAAAAATGCTGAGCCTGGACAGAGTCAGGCCTGACCTTTCCCCGCTGCAGATTTGCCATCCCAGAGTGAAGTGAGAAATGGGAAGACTATTTGGGTCCATCTGCTTTGCTCTGAAACACGACGCCTATGCAGCCAGGGGAGCTGCGAGCCAAGGATCTTGGCTGAGCTTCCCAGCCCTCATCCTGTCCAGGGAGCTGCTGACTTAGAGGACGTCTGACACTCCAAAAAGGCAGGCAACAGATTCTGGACACTAGGTTCATGTCAAGCATCCCCAGCCGGTCCTGTCCCTCCGTATCTTGGGGTCTGCTTTGGGAAAACCAGGCTCTCAGCGGAGCAGCAGCATCCGATGACACCATCCCATGGGGACAGTGACACACCTGCCCTGGCGCCGCATGGCAGCTGAGATAACAGCTGGGCAGGAGCAAAATAGAAAGAAGAGTGGAAGCGAGGTTTATAAATGGGTCCGATGCCTGTAAGAGGACGGGTCTAATCCTGCGGGAGCATCTCCCCTGGGTGGGGAGGTCCGGGCATGGGAGTGGCCATGGTAACCCTAGATCTGTGCCTGTATTTGTATCACTGTGGCCAAAGGGACAGTCACAGAGAGGAATGGCTGCAAAACAGGGCTGTGAAGCTAGGCGATGGCAGAGAGCATTGTAGGAACCAACCAGCCTGAAATAAAGTGCTTAATTTTTAAACCAGGGGCTGAAAGAGAGATGGCCCCAAGCCACGAAACAGATGCTTGGCCATCCCCACCCCAACTGACTGGAGAGATGTGTCCCTGTCCCAGGGAGTGCCCCAGGAGCTGGCCCTGATCACCCCCCTTTTGGCAGGGTCCCATCGAGCCCTGAGGGCAGGGTGAGGGCCAGGAAGCCCACCCTACTTGTGCTGCATTTGGGGTTCAGTCAAACTCTCAGAGACTGCAGGAACCTACCCACTGCCTTCCCACCCTCCCCCCAAGAAAAGCCATGGATTCTTCCTTATTTTTAAGGCCAGAGAGATAATCTCAAGCTAAAAAAGTCCCAGTGGCTCACTGGGAGCCTGGGACCTCTAACCCAGCAGAGGTCCTGCCCTGGGAAGAGACAGGCATTCCCATCGCTGTGCCAGGCAGCGGGAGCCCCAGCACTGAGATCACCACAGTGCTTTTTGGGGTGTGTGATAGTGGCTAAAGGAGGGATATCTTACCCACTTTCCTGGGCTCGCCAACAGGGTTGATGAGGACCCGCTGGATCTTCACCAATTTCCACTCCTGGCTGGGGTCGGCCACGAGTCTGGCTGCTGTGGGGGGCAGCTCTGGGGCAAAGCTGGAGCATTTGGGGGTGTCTGTGGGCTCAGCCGCTGAGGCCAGGCTGCTGCCATCCAGTGTGGGTCTCTGCACGCCCCCATTGAGCCCCCGAGGCTCCTGCCAACAGCTCCCACTTGTCTTCCCTCCCAGCGGCCCCATCCGTCCCTCCTGCTCAACCAGCTCAGAGGCAGGAGCATCCTGGAGCTGACAGCACCTCCATCCCACTCTGCTTGCACTCTCCTGCCAGCAGCTGCTGTCCCCCTCAGTGTCCCCCTCAGCTGTCCCGCAGCTGTTTTGCACAGCCTCACCATGCGCTGCGCAGCCAAGCTGGGTTTGCAGGCAGGGCTGCCAGAGCGTTGCCTTCAGCATCCTCGCCGCTCTCCTTCGCTGGCACGCCACAGCCCTTCAAATGTGCTTGGCATGGCCAGGAGCTGGACTCCCCCACAGCAGCATCCCTTGGAGCACGGGCAGCACTCAAGAGGGACGATGGCCCCGTGCTGGGCACAACCCCAGCTTTTACTCCCCTTGCAGGCAGGAGGACCAGATGTGATGTGGGAACAGGCAGAGTTTGGAGACCCAACCTCAGGGATTTGTCTGGAGGACACACGTCACCAAGGAGGATTTTGCAGGAATTTCTCTTGTTCAGGTGGGAAGAAGAGCAGCATCTAAAGACCTGTGTAACAGAAAGGGAGAGCATTGAGGATGCTTGTGCATGCACTGATTTCTTCTGGCTGCAGCCAACAGAGCAGCTCCCATCATCCCAGCCTGTGCTCCAGCCCCCGGAGGGGAGGACTCCCTGAGATGCAAACACTTCCTAACAGCTCATTTGGAAATGTCCCCCACCCCAGCAACCTCCCCCCAGCGCCACACTCACCATCCCAGCACCTTTGCCCACCCGCCCTCACGCTGGGGGAAGCTGCTCGGAGCACAGTGACCGAATCCTTTTGCTTTAGTAGCCCAGGCGTGGCTGCAGAGGCCCCTGTTTGTGGCCAGCGCTGTGGGACGGCTGCTGCTCAGGAGATAGGAGAATTTGGGGAAGAAACCCATTCTCTGCCAATAGGGGCTCGCTCAGGGCTAGCAGGAGCCCAGACTCCCACTTCCATCCTGCTGGAAAGCGAAATTCCCAGCATCCAGCTACCAAAGCCGTTTAACCATTGAGTGACTCACGCGGCGCCGGGACAAGCGCAGACAGACCCAGCTTCCCTTCCGTCCGAGAACAAACCCCGCTGTATGACGAACGCACGCACCGGCATAGCCGAGAGGCGAGGGATCAGCTGGGAGAGGGGGATGTCATCGCTCCCGGGACAGGATACGGGTTACAGCGCATGGGGGAAATTCCTGTGCTGTGAGTCCTCCCGGCGCAGCATTCCCCAGCCCAGCTGGGTCCCAAGGAAGCACCCGGGGCATCGCTGCTGCTGGGGGACCCATAGCACACAGAGCCGGGCAGATTTCCCCGCCTAACAGCCGGCCGAGGAGAAAAAGTGGTTTCTGCTCAACCCGAAACCCACTCTGAGTTTGGGCATTTCCCAAATGCAAGGCTGCATTTTTTTTGAGAATGCTCAAAGGAAATGTTCTGCCCTTTCTGAAATCCTTCCTCCTGCTTTGCTCTGCTGCGATTATTCAACATGGATTTGCGAAGAGATCCTGGGGGAAATTGTCAATGTTTCTCACTCTTCTCTTTATGCAATTCAGGCCCCCAATAGTTGCGGGAAGCCACCCACATCTCTCCTCAGAAATGGCAAGTTGTGGCAGCTGGAGGGAGCTGGCTTATCTCAAAATGAGGACAAAGAGAAAGTCGCAGAAAACAGCCCCAGCCCAGCCCGGGTCAGCAGAGACCCCCTCGGAGCAGCTCTGCTGCCTCCTTGCTCCCACCCCCTCACCCCATCCTTAGGGAGAAGGTGAAGTTTTCAGGTGGCATGACTCCTGTCCATCCTACACCGAAGCTGCCTTGACAGCTTGCTGGGCGATCCCATACCACCCTGAAAACCAGCTTCCAAAGCCACCCCCTTCCATTTCAGGACCACTTGCTGCAGATGGGCATATCCTGAGGATGGGTGCCCACGATCCCGGTGTTCCCCAGGCAAACCCCTCCTTGGTGTTCCCCGAGGACACGCTGCAGAGATGGGGCTGCCCACGCTGCCGAAATACTGAGTTAAGCATCTGCTGCCTCGCCAGGGGCCAGTTTGAGCCCAGCATGGGTGGGGAATGGTGCTGGCAGAGTGGCTCCCTCCTCCCCAGTCCACAGCTCTTAGGCTCTGCAAGTAGCACAGGAGGGGAATATTATGGGTAATGAGCATCTCTAGCAAACACAGTGGGGCTGATCCCGTCTGCTCCAAGACCAGCTGGGTAGGATGGGGATATATGCCCTGGGTGCGTTGTACCAGCAAAAAGGAGCAGCTTCGCCAGACCCCAAAACCAGACTGAGATAACAACCTGGCAGACTGTCGCCTCCAGGGTGAGGCTGTAAAGGGGTGTGAGGGTAATTTTGGGGACCATTTCAGGGGCATAACACCAAACCAGGGGGCAAGGGATGCTCAAGTCAGGCACTGGCGCCCAGCACAGCCCCAGCACATCACTGCCTACTGTGTTTCCCCCAGGGAAGCACCTCGCAGTCCCTAGCAGCAACAAGTCCCTCCATGAAGTGCAAAATGGAGAGGGGAGAATAATAATAAAAATATCCTTCAATTCACAAACTGCTGAAATGTGGCAGCAGCAAGACCTTTGCTCGGCTATCTTTCCCTGCCCACTCTCTGGCAATTGATGCACACCCCCCCCCCACGCCTGCCTTTCTCACACCCTGTCACCCCCCCACCATTGAAAAAAGGAAAACTAAAGTTAACTTTCCACCTCCCACACAAATATTTTTGGCAGGCGTTGCTGGCATTCAGGCTGCTGAGCAGGGGGAGACAGGGCCTGCAGAAAGTCTCCATCTCCGTCTGCCCATGGCTCCCCAGCCAGGGGACCTGGAGGACCACAGTGGCCTGTGCTGGTCCTGTCCCAGTCACAGTGCAGAGGCAGGAGGTGGCACAGCTGTAAAAAAATAGGGCCCACCTCCAGGACAGCCCTGGGGATCATGGGTGGCCTGGCCACAGGGATGACATAGGATGAGGGTCAGATTTGCACTCATAGACTCTGTCCCCAGCTCCCCATGTTGTTCCCAGCCACATCACTACAAAACGCTTTGTTTTCATCATCTTTAAGTGAGGCGGGGGGTGGGAATGGGTGTGAATGCTGTCCCCAGCACCGCGGGAGCTCTCGGGTTTCCCTGAGGTCGGGCAGCGGGCTGCTGTCACTCAGGCAGGACCCTCCTATCCAGACTTGCAGTCCCCAGCTCCAGTCACAAGATCAGCACCGTCCCTTTCCAAAATAGCCCAGCCGCAACGTATACATCTGGAGATCTTCACACCTTTCCCATGCCAGCAGCTGAATGTCCCCTCAAGGGAGCTGGGCACTTTTACCCGTTGTCACCTCCCCCCCACGACATCTTATGGAGCAAGGAGCCTGGGTGGGCTGCATCCCCAAAGGACAACTGCACGTCCTTGGGGGCCCCTGTGTTTCTTTAAGGAAGCGCTGCCTTTGTAGCTGATACAGGAGATGTCTTTGCGGTGTAGCTGTCACCCAGCGGCATTTGGAACCACGCCTGGGCCACCCTGTGCCCGGACACTCTCCCATCTGCTGCGATCCAATATCACCCCAGCTCCCTGTGTACCTGCCTGGACCTGCTGTTGAGCCACGTGCTCGGGGGACGCACGGCCGAGCTGCACAAGGGCTCCACCACTAAACCTCAAAGCCCTGCAGGGCTGGGGCTAGCTCAGTGTCCCTCCATGCCACCCCGACATCCTTCTACAGGAGAGCAGGACCACTTCCAGCTGGGAGAAAATGGCAACGGGACGGACACAGCTGGGTTGCACGGGGTGGATGGAAGGAAGCCATCTCCACAGTGGGACTCTGCGGGCATCCAATGTCCAGGGAAATGAGGCAAGGAAACCAGGATGTGACGGGATTGCTTCTCTTGGCATGACAGGTCCCAGCCTTAGCGAGCTGGGATGGACCTTGTCCCCAGAGCAAGCTCTGGGAGTGTGGGCAAGGATGGCCGCATCCTGGCTCCTGCAGACGAGGCAGGGGCTGGCAGCACAGCAGCATGCTGGGGAAAACAAAAGCCTTTTGCAGGGCTGATTTACTACCTTGACAGAAACTGGGCTGGAAAAAACAACATTCCTGAATGTCTGTCCCTGTGCAACCCCCGTGCTCCCCAATGCTGCCTGTGGAGTCATGGGACTGCTGGTCCTGCCACACGGGTGCCCACTCCAAGCTGTCCCCTTCATCCCCTGCTCACAGCTGGTGGGGAGAGGCAGCAGGAGAAAGCCTGGGGACAGCATGGGGGCTGCAGGGCACCAGAGGAATTATCCTGATTAAGCAGGGAGTGGAGCAAAGGAAGTGGAGGAGGGAGGACAGTGGCATCCTGGACAGCTGGACCATGTCCCCTCCCTCCTCCACCCCACACTGGAAGCAAGAACTAGATTTACATCCATCGAACATCAGCCTGTGCACTCCAGCAAGTCGACACTGACTCTGCTCAGCCCCCCTGATTGGGTCCAGAAGTGATCTACTCCCTCTACCCCATCCTTAACAGCGCTGTCTGACCTGGGGGTCCCATCTGGACCATCACAGAAGCTGCCCGCACCCCAGCTGCACCACACAGTCTGGCGTGGGGCAGGTCCCAGTCTTTTCAGCCCTTTGCTTTTCTTGGACCTTTCAAAGTCAGATCTAAATTTCAGCTTCAGCCGCTGGGGGGTGAGGACAGCCCCAGCCCCAGCCTGGCGCTCACAGCTGCCCCAGGCCCTTCTTAGCGCAGTTTTGGGGAGCCAAGCACCAGCTTTGCCAAGTGCTGCAGACCCCAGGTCCCACTGCCTGCAGCTCAGTGCAAGCCCGAGGTGCCACCTTGGGACCCCTGGCCCTGGGAACACAGGGAGGTCACTTGAAGCCCTGGCAGATCATTGCAGGAAGCCAGGAATGAAACTACAGCTCGGTCTTTTCAAAGCTCAGATGAAATGTAAAACCATGGAGGTCAGTGAGAAAACAACCTTAAAGACCAAGCTCTGGCCTGGTGGCAGGAGGAGTGGAGAAATCCATCCCCACTGCTATAAATCTGCTCAGGGCTGAATGATAAACCTCCTTCCAGCCCTAACTGGACACAGGCAGCTCCTGGCCACACTGCTCTGCACATCCCTGCCTGCTGCAGGCACCTTGCCTTCGTTATCCATCTCGCGGGAACGGCCCCGGCTGTGTGACCACTGGCTTGCTGGCACAGTTGGTTCGGCACCCAAATTTCCCTGCAGAGCTCCAGCAGCAGATACTGGAGGGAGGGCTGGCATCACTGTGCCTTCACACCTCTCCCAGGCGATACTGCCAAACATTTGCAGGGGGGTGATGATGAACACTCACTAATTAAACAAAATCCCACTCCTGAAAGTGAGCACAGTGGGGATGGGATCACCCCCAGCTGTTGGGGTGTCTGTTGCCTGCCCAGGTGAGGAGGGCAGGGCAGCCTTCTGCAGTGGGGCTGGGGCTCACCCTGCAGTGGGGTTGGGGCTCATCCCACAGCCACATTGGCGCCAGGAGCTCAGCCTCAGCGGACATAAAACATGACCCATTAACTGAGCAGAAGAACCCACAGGCACTCAAAAAGCCAGTTCAAGCAACTTCTGTGCATCCAGGGCCACCTGAGCGGGAATGGCTGACACGTAGAGCATCTCAGCCCCACAGGGTCTGGGGGATGCTGAGCTTCCCGGACCATGCCAAGGGCGTGAGCTGCTGCCTGATTTCACAGCCAGGTTTGCCGCTGTCGCAGCTTCCCCAGCTGCCCCTGAGCAAAGGGCCCTGACTCGGGGCTTCCAGGATCATGGCACACGACCTGCCCACACGGAGGTGCCAGGCCAATTGCAGAGCTGGCCGCTGAGCAGAGATTCGCCAAGCCCCATTGTCTGCGCTGTGATCCCGCTCTCTGGCAGCATCCCTGAAGTGCTAAAGCCTGGAGGAGGCGGATGGGGAACAGGACCATACTGGTAAGAGACGGGGAGCAGCTCCCAGATGGCTCCTGCACCCACAGCGCGGTCCTTTGGTCTCCAGCTCTGATCCCAGAGAGGCAGGACGGGACCCAAGAGGAGAGATGAATGCACACAACCTGGGGACAGCCAGGAGCAGGATAAAGGACATTTTAACACAGTGAGAAAACAGGGACTGAATGCACCCGAGTGCAGGGTCTGGCTCCTCTGAGCCCCCCAGGCAGTGCTTGGGGATAGTCCATGGGAAACAAAGAGCATCCCAGGGAGGGGGGTGTTTTCATTCCAGCCCAGGAAAGCAGCCAAACCCCAGCACATGCCCATTCCCAGGCCTTGGCCCCAGTGGCACAGTGGGCTGGTGGCCTTGGGACATGAGGTTTGCTCCCATCCAGCTCGCCCAAGGCTGTGCGCCTGGCTGGGACAGGCAGGGTGGGGGCAGGAGAGCTTGGGGTTCCCCAAGGCCAGGGCACAGCCACCAGCCATCGCTACTTGGGGGGGTCCCCGTGCAATTTGTGATGCAGAGGGAAATGAGCAGGAGGTGGAAGAGGAAGGGTGTGACTGGGAAGCATTTTGGGATGGGATTGTGCATGCATGAGCAACAGAAGCAGCCTGTGTGTGTGTGCACGGCGTGCTCAGCAGTCTGCCTCTCACTCTGGCAAAAGCGCTTGTGCAGTAGGAATAAACATGCCGAGGACACATCCAAGCCAGTGCAAACAGCCCCTGACCGAGCTGCTCTCTCTCAGCCCTCTGTTTTCTTTCACTGCTTTTCCCTTCCTCTCTTAACCCCTTCAGGAGACTGCGGGACCAGTGGAGGCAGAACTGGGAGTTGCTAGGAGCCCTGTGGACCTCTGGGGGTCTGGCTGCAAGAAAGGGCTGTCCCTGCAACGGGACTCCAATGGGGTGCCTGGGTTCCCCTGGACATGGGGCTGCCTCCCTGAGCTGGCTCTGCCGCCAGCGAGCCCCTCACTCAGCACTGCTGTCCCTCTTCTTCCCCCTCCTCACTTGTCCCCTTCAGGGCAGCCCCGCGGCAGCTCATCCTCTCCCCAGCAGCTTCAGGGGGGTCCTGGGGAAGGGGCTGCTCCTCCCTCCAAATCCCCAGCCCACCCTGGCCAAGGACAGGCTGGATGCTGGCAGGGAGTCACCCTGGTCAGGGCAGCACCGAGGAGCCAAGAGAGTCCCCATCATTGGGGAAACATACCAGGGGTCTCAGAGAAGCCCACCTCCACCCTCCACTCTGCCCGGAGGCCCCTCCATCCTGGGATTTGCCGATGTTGGTGCCGGAGGACTATGTCCTGCCACACCACTCTGCTCCCACGGACACAGAGCTGTGCCTGGCCAGTGTCCCGCTGGGATGGCCACAGAGTCTGGGACAGCTGTAAAGCCCAGGGATGCTCGTACTCGCCGCGCTCACCTCTTTCCCCTGCCTTTTTCTCCCGTGGGGAAGCAAAGCTCTCTGCTCTCCATGTGCTCCAGCCGAACTCGGAGGGTTGAGCCCAGGGTCCCCCCCCCGTGCCTGGACCCCGGGGTCCAAGCCGGGAGCTGGGGGCCGTCAGCGCCTGGGTCTCCTTGGCTGTGCTCCTCCAGCCGCGCTGCACAGGGCAGGGTGAGCGGGGGGGAGAGGGGCGGGAGGAGGGGAGTGGGGAAATGAAACTTTAATAGCACAGAGCCCCTTTTGTTTCCCAGCATATGGGATATTTCATACATGCTGAAGGCATTAACCACCTATATTCGTCAAGCGCTCGCAGCGGCTGGGAGCACGGCCCCGTGCTTGGCTCTGGGGCACGGTGTCTGTCCCCAGGGGGCTGGAGGCAGCAGTAAGCAGCCCCTCTGCCCCAGCACCCTTCCCTGTGGGGGAGAACACCCTTAACTACAGTCTGGAAAACTGCTTGGCTTCATCAGGATTATCCCCCTGCATGATTTTGTCCCTCTAGAAGAGCAGCTGACCCCCCCAAACTCTAGGCCAGGAAAGTGGTGTCCCTGTTTTTGGGACATGCTGTGTGTCCTTGCCATGAAAGGAGGGGAAGTGGCCCCGCAATTGAGACCGCAGGCAGCCCTCCATTCCTGGGGACATGGAGCTGTGACTAAGAGCGGCAGAGAGGGGCTGGGGAGGGCTGGTGGTGTGTCCCCTCCCTGCCCGCATCCCAAGGACATGAGAGCATCCCTGAGAGCAGCAGGAAGGCAAAGTGCTGGCAGGAGAGGGCTGGATGTCCTCATGCTGTTCACCCATTTCACCCCCCATCTCCCTCTGTGGCACCTGGGGACAGACCATGGTCCCTATAAAACAGGGTGACACCACTTCTTCAAGCAGGGAAGGGACACCTCCAGGTCCCTGATACAGAGGTGGCTGGCACCACTCCCTGCAGATCCCACCGGCCACCTCAACACAGGATGGGGACATCTGTGGTCCCTGGCATTGCATCCCTTCCTTATTCCCATAGAAGAAATGTTGACTTTGACTTTCTGGGCAGGAGAGGACATCAGCTGGTGGCAAACCTCCAAGTGGGATCTGAGAGGAGGAGACCGCTGATGTGCTCCGTTTTCCCTAAACAGGGTGGACCCCTTCTCACTGGGCCCCTTAGGCCAAGACCAATCCCTGCCCTGGCACCCATGGCAGCTCCCAAAGTGGGTTCCTCTTCCCCAGCCCTGGTTCTTTTGGCCATCCAGGGGAGGAAGCCATCAGCCCACTTTGGCCAAGGTGAAAGGATGTGTTGTCCATCCCGTGGGGCTGCAGCTCAGCCCAGCCCGCGCTGCCAGCCCCATGCTATGCAGGGTACCCAGTAAAGCAGTGCTTTGTCCGGTGTTTATCCAGTCACACTCTAATTTGAAATAAAAACTGCAGCCAGTAAAAGGCCCTTATAGCTCTTCAGAGCTCGTAAACCTGCAGTGCTGGCGGATGGGGGCCAGCTGATTGGGGTCTGCTAGGAAAATTTATAGCAGATTTTGGTAAGTTAAACATTACGGCTCTGTGAGCCGCAGGGCTGGTTTGCTGAGCAGCTCCCAGCAGCAGGGATGGAACAAGGGATGCTTTATTGGGAGAGGGAAGGGGAGGGCTTGCAGGGCTCACCCAGACCCATAGTTAACATCAACCCAGTTTTAGAACAGCTCATTTTTAAGGCAAGGCAGGCTTTGCACAGCCTGGATCCAGAAGTCCTGACATGAGGACAGATCCAGGCTGTACATCATCTAGATGTGGGGCTGCATCACCCCGGGATGCAGGCAGTCCTCACGAGCATCCTCAGAGTGACAGCGAGCAGGACCATGCCAACACCTCCTCCTGCCACAGCCCCTGGCTCGGTGGGCGACTTTGTGGCGAGGGGCAGGAAGAGCCGGCACGGGGCGGCTGAGCCTGTCGTGGGAGTCAGGAGAATTTGGAGAGAATGAGAGGAAGCGGCCGGGGTGGGGAGCGTGTGAGGGAAGGCGGGTAGCGGGAGGGGAGGCATTTTTTCCTTGCCAATGTCTTGGCTGCTTCGGTGTGAACTGCTATAAATTTGCTCCTTATCTCTCAGGCCATTTAATGTTTTCATGAAAAGAAAATAGTCTGCAGGAAAAAAACCTCACTGATAAAATATCCCTTTGGCATTGGGAGGAATGCTAAATGTCTCTAATCAGCGGGGTCTGGGGCTCGGGGCACTCCCAGGGCTGATGGGGAGCTGGGAAGTCGGGGCAGACTGGCCCAGAGCCCTCCTAGGTAGTGGGGGGGGGGCGATGTCTGCACCCCTGGGTGCCCCTCGTACCATGAGAGGGGATGGGAAGAGCTGCACGGCGTGGGACAGCAGTGGCTGCAGCTGGGACGGCTCCAGCCCTGCCGCCCTGCAGGCTCTGACACCTCACCGGGGACAAATGAAACCAAATACTGTCAGAAAGAATAAAAAGTGGGAACCCGAGGGGTAAATTAGCCTCCCTGTGGGAATAGGGACATGGATCCAAATCCTTATTTGGCTGCTGCCCAGGGCCAGGCAGGGCAGTCAGGGCCATGGGCTGTGCCAGACCCACACGTGGCTGAGCACCTCCAGCACCCGCAGCCCTCGCCTGCACCCGCACCTGCAGAGTGGAGCCCCCAGAGCTTGGTGCGGCTGGAAGGATCCTTCCTCAGAGAGCTGCAACCATCCTCTTGCTCCTGCTGAGGACGTGAGGCTGTGACACCAGCTCACAGCCTCCATGCAGGAGCATCCGTCAGGATGGACGCTGTCTGGTAGCAATCCTGTAACATTTGGGCGCTGAGCTACACCCATGAGGTTTCTTTCCTCCTCCAAACACTGGGCGAAGTGACTGCTGTTGTCCCACGTGCTGGTGTATCCCCAGCCAGGGGTGTCCCTGCAGTGCAGGTCCCTGAAGGACATCCCTGCCTGGCAGAGCGACAGCACAGGGAGGTGTGAGCCTCTGAGGCACAGCTTCACGCTGAGGCTGAAAAGCAAACAGGCAAAGGGGATTTTTCAGGGTGGGAAGAAACAGTTAGTGCTGATTTTTTCTTTTTTTAAAATTTTCTTTTTTTTCTTCTTTGGTAGTGTTTCATTTTCTATTCCAAGAGATCAGAAAAGCCATTTCAAATGAAAAAATCCAACCCTTTTGTTTCAACACACTCCCTGGCCCAACATCCTCACCCACCAACACGCCCACATACCAGCTTTCCTCCCAAAGGCAGCCCTGGTCCAGCCGAGCCTGTTTCCAAGCAGCGTTTCTCCTTGGCCAGCCCCAGTTTCAAGCATCCCACCTCCCCTGCCAGCCCTGCTCCCATCCCCATCCTGCCATCCACATCCCCTCTCCGCAGGCAAACACATTTTCTCGCACATCCATCACGTGAAAGTAGGATGTGTGTTTTGGTGCCAAAACACGCACAGACGGCCACGCCAGCAGGGCCTGTAGGGCTGCACAGAGCTGCCTGTGTTTTGGTGGGGTGTACAGTTCGCTTCTGTGGGCAGGTTTTGGCCATACCTGGTGTGATGGGGACAGGCTGGGAGCTGGCACTTGCCATCGACACCAACCTGCTGAAATTGGCGGTGTTCCAGGTTCCTCACTCTTGGCTTTAACATTTACCCATGCGCCCGCTCTTGCCTTTCAGTGGGTCAATTTTCTGCCTTTAAGAGCAAAAAAAATATATATTTTTGCAAAGTTAGGAGTTGCTTGGCTCATGGGGTGGACTGGCAGCACCACTGGCGTCATGGCAGCATCATGGGATGAGTACAGTGGCGGGGCACTGGCTCCGGGTGCCCAGCATCCTCCTGCCACCAGGTGAGGGCAACCTGGGCCTGGGGACATGTGGGTCCCAAGATCTCGCCTCTGCAAAGCTCCTGGAAGCAGCACCCAAGGGCTCTGGCCCCATCGCTGCCGCCACTGCTTTTCCTGCCCTCTGGAAGAACCCCCCCGTCCTGCCGCTGTCTGCCTCTGACGCAGGCGACTTCGTTTCCAGACGGGCCATGCTCCCCCCAAGTCTGAGCCAAAAGAAAGCCTCTCTGTTTGGCTCAGCCAACGGGGATCATTCTGCTGGCTGACCCCACCACCCCATACCGACCTCTGCTGCCTGAAAACACAGCCCTCGCTGTCCCATGGGAGTGGGGACAGGGATGAGGGCAACCCCTGGCACTGCCTCTCGGGTCAGGATCAGTGCCCGTGTGGGTTGCAGAGGGTGCATGGGTGTGAAGCAGCTCTGTCCTGCCAGGAGGGATGGACAGACAGATGGAAGAACTCTCTACATCTGAATCTCTCATCTCAGGGTTGTTTAAGATGAGCGAACCATTGCTGGGAAACACTGGAGCCGCTGAACCTGCTGGAGTTGCTGAGCAGGGACGTTGCTGAACAAGCTGCTGCTAATGAGAAGCAGGCGGAGACCCCGGCGTCACCCCCCTGCTCCCCTCTCACCTCTCGGGGTCAGCTTGTATTTTCTTAAGTCCTGATTGCTGAGAAATTGGAAGATTGTGTGCCGCTGAGGTCTGGTTAGCTAATGGTTGGCCTGGGGCAGGGAGCCTGGGTTAAGTGGTCTGAAGCAAAAGGAGCCTGACAGGAGCTGGGTTTAAGGTTTGGAAAGATTTGGGGGGGAGGGTATCCTCGCATGTCGTACCCACATTGAGTGGGGTACAGGACCCATGGGATGCTGCCTGCCCCGATCTTGCTCCAGTGGGAGCATCTTGGGTGCACTGAGCTGGGAATGGCAGTAGCCCATCCAATGGTGCTTGACTTGGCCCCAGTTTTCACGCGGGAGAAGAGGAACCTCGAGCTGCAGAGCCAGGGAGGAAACAAGAGCAGAAGAATGCGATAAACAGCTGTAAAGCCCAGCCCTGACTCTGCGCAGCTCCCGCCGTCGCGGGTCGGCCCCTCAGACTGTTTATGGAAAGCCCAGTTTGCCGAGAAATCCATCTCCCATTTCCTGTTGATCGCTGGGAGCCAAGGGCCGCGCTCAGCCAAGGGCTGCCGCTGCCCGCGCACGTCCCTCGGCAGCGTGGAGGCAGGGCTGGGCCGGGGGGAGCTCACCCAAACGTCCCAGGGAACAGGGGTAGGAGTCTCAGGGGCTGGGAGCTGCATCTCCCCAGGAGCAGATCAAAGCTCGCGGTGAGATGGGGCATCCCTGGCCCCTCTCAGACCGCTGGGCAAGGAGGGCTTGGATGCTCTCCCCAGTGCTGCTGGGCACCAAGAACTGCTGTGGGTGAGATGCTGGGGCTGTTAACATCCACCCACCTCCAGCAACGACCCCTCCAGCCCTTGGTGCATGCAGGCATTCACTAAATGCTTCAGAAACCCTTGGATGGGAACAAGTGATGAGTCCCCTGCTCCTCCTTCATTCCCTCCCCATTTTTCCATCCCTGCTTTGACCTTGCTCACCATCTAAACCAAGCCCGGGGGCGCGGAGGGAGCCCACGACTCTGTGTAAGCTGCTCAAGGCCAAAGGCTGCTGAAGATGGGAGTGGAGCCAAGCAAGGCCAGAGCCACGGATGCCTCTGCCATTGACTGTCTGAGTCATCGGCCCGGATGAGCCCAGCGAGGGAGAGCCAGGTCCTGACCTGAAATCCAGATTTTTTTTTTCTCTGAATCAGGGCAGGGAGGAAAGGAAAATGGCTGAGGAAAGAGGAAGCACTGAGTGGGGTCAGGCTGCTCGAATCTCCCTTCCTTCCAACTGCTCTGGAGGGGGACAGGGCCAAGGCAGTGGCCAGGGTGATCGATAGGGGTTGTGGAGAGCAGGGATGGGGACGGTCACACCAGGACCTGAAGGAGAGGGAAGTGGCTGAGAGATGGCTGGGGGCATGTGCCCACGCTCTCACCGTGCTTGTCCCAGCAATGATCAGAGGAGGAGAAAGGAGAAAAAGAAACGGTGAGTGCTTCCCACAGACCCTGCAGTGTCCCATCCCTGGGCTGTGGTCCCATCCGGGCAGGGATGGGGATGCTTGCCCGACACGCGCCATGTCCAGCCCCGAGCACATGGCCAGGCCCCAGATGTCCTCCCAGGACGGTCCTGTCCCAGCAGCCCCGGGGATGGGCAGCACTGGGGGATGAGGGCAGATCTGGTTCCTGCTGGCCAAGGAGAGGTGGCTGCAACCCAAAAATCACCTCTGAGCGGTGGGCAGGAAGCTGAGCTCACCCCCTGCTGCCCTCTCCCCAACCCCCAGCAGCAACCACCATCAAGGTAAATCCTGTCTCCAGCCCTTCCATGGGGCTTCACAGACCCCCCTGCAACCCCAGCATGGGAGCCAGGGGAGGACACCCACCCCCAGACCCCACCAAACCCTGCCCCTGGCTGCTCCCCATAAGGAGGGAGGGTGTATCAGCCCAGCCAGGGAGCGGGGGAGCCGTCGCCCATGTGGTCACCAGCTGCTTGGAAATCTTTCCCTGGCTCTGGGTCATACGTACAGATTTTTATAATTATTAGCCTTAGTAATTTACCGTAAAATATTTATTCTGGCTCATTCCGAGGCGTTTGATTCGTGTTAGGTCTGTATGGCTTTTGTGGGGGTGTGCGCGGGGAGGCACATGGCTGTGCAGGGATGGGTGCTCTGCTCCCATCCTGTACAAATATCCCTGTGGCTGTGTGTGGCCCAGGAAAGAGACCCCAGGGACAACCTGCAGTGGGGGTCCAGCTCACCATGCCGGTCCTCACCCATCCCACTGCAACCCCCCGACAAAGCCCCCCATGCGGCAACTGGGACCCAATCCCAGCACCAGAGTGGTCCCAAAGGACAGTCTGCTCACCTGCATGGGGGTGCATGGCTGGGACCCCCCAGGGGCGTTCCTGTAAGAGCTGGCAGGTCTCAACTCTGGCAGTGACGGCACTGCACACTTGGGGGTGTCAGACAGAGCCCGTGGCTGTAAATTCATGTCAAGGAGAAGCCCAGCAACTGCTTGCCCAGTACTGCCGAAATAAGGAGGCAGCTGCTGTCCCCCATACCTCTGCCAGACCAGGAGCAGCACTGTGAAGGGAGCAGGAGGTGCCAGGACTGCTCTGGAGCACCCAAGAGGCTGTGGACAGGAGTGTACCCTCTTTCAGTGTTCTTTTTTGTAGAACTGAGGGGTTAGTCAGAGGTTTTGGGGAGGTTTTGGCAAGATGGATGACCGGGCCTCTCCCCGGCACATCTGGAGCAGGGCAGAGAGCCAGCTGAGCTCTCACAGCTGTCGGTGTCACCATCCTCGGCTCACTAGTCCTGCTCCCAGTTGGAGCATCTTCCTAGTGGCCCTGGGGACGGCATGCTGCTGGGAATGTGTGTGTGTGTGTGTGTGTGTGTGTGAGTGGCATTGCATGTGAATGGGAGAGGCGAGCAGTCCACGGTGAGGAGCTTCCCAGAAGCAAGCTCTGCACCAGCAAACAGCAGAGTCCCCGCGGGGCTTAAAAAGAGGAGTAAAAGCATTAAAATGGTTGAAATATCTTTATTACGTGGGTTGAGTTACACCTTCACAGCAGTGCCAGCCACTCGGTGGTGGGAATGTGCTGGTGCCACCATGATTTTTGTCTCTCCCTGAGCCCAGAGAAGTTATGTCTGCATTTATGTGTCTAGAAGCTGTGTTTGCTGAAGGAAAAGCTGCTGGGACAGCTAGAGCCGTCCTCATCTCACCACCCTTTGCACGCCCTCAGTGCCTGGAGCCCAGTATAGAGTCTGCTTTCGCTTTTCTCAAGGCTCAGCATCATCTCGCAGCCCTACCTCATCCTAAAGCTGCTGTGGGCCCCCCGACCCAGCCTTGCTGTGCCTGCCTCCCAGCTGTCCCCTGCATTATTAAATCAGAACCCCCTTATCAGCCCCTATCTCTTTCCACTTGTGCAAAACATGCCTGGCTTTGGTGTTGCCAGCCGGCAGGGCTGGCACTGGGAACCAGCAGACACCAGGACACCCCCTCAGCGCTGACCTCGTCAGCTTCAGCTGCAAGAAATCCACCGAACCCTGGGTCCCCGGGGAATCCTTTTTCCTTAGGGAGCTGGAGCTGGCCCCCAGTTCAACCCCTGCAGCCCCTCTGCAGGGGAACGACCCCCCGCTGCCCTGCCCCAAGACCTCTGGGAAGCAGCCCTGGCTGCCCCCAGGCTCAGAGCTGCTCCCACACCTGGTTTTAATAATAAATGGTGCAGGAAGGGACAAAGGCGCCTTGCAGGAGCGTTGGGGAGATGAAGAGCCCTGGTGGGGGTTGGCAGGTGGGGCTGGGACGAGGGGGATGCTAATGGGGACACCAGCCCAGGAGCAGCGTGGGGACGGAGGGGTCCCAGTGGGGACAGAGCCCCGAGCTGCCCACCCCCATGTCTCCTCTTTAAAACAAATCCCAGTCACAGAACTGGGTTAACTACAGCCACCGGAAAGCCGGGATTAGTGGAATTTGGTTATAAGACAATTTTCCCGGATGGGAAAAACATCTTTTTGTCATCTGTCCTCTGACATTTCAAGTCTATTTTACATCTACAGCATTTTCTGCTTTAGACTGTGACATTTAAATGGGTGATTTGTATTTACAGTCTTAGGCGTTGTAAATATCTTATATGTAAATGTCTTCTAACATACAGAAGATATTCTATACGTTTGTATCTTCCAAACAAGACCTATAAATCTTTACAGGAAAATGTACAACTTCTACAAAAAGATTTCTATCAGCTTTGTAATCCAGGGGCAGATGAACATACAATAAAAATACACTGACATTTTTCAGACACCAGAACTTAGCATTATTTTATCACAAAATGTAAACATGTCACTTCAACATCACAAAAGACATTAGAAGAAATATTTTGCATGGCTTTTATCCAAGGGCTTGGTGGCTTGTACTGTGTGTCCCCGCACCCAGGCATCATCCCCACTCTGGTCACAGATCCCACAGCAGGGTCGCAGAAAGTGCCAGGGCTGGAGAGCCAAGGTCACATCCCAGCGGCTGCAGGGGCCATGCAAAGGGACACGTCCTTCCGGTGGGGCTGGCATGGCCGTTGGGTGACACTGCATGGGGTGTCGGGAGACTTTCAGCTGCCCCAGCTCTGACCTTCCCCATCCCATCATCCCAGGAGGAGCCTGACCACAGCCAGGGCTCCACCAGCAGCCCCTCTGCCACCTCCCCATCCAGTGGGGTCCCAGCATATCACACCCACACTCCCCTCCAGCACAATGTTCCCGAGAGGAGGTCCCCAGCCTGCAGAAAAGGGCTGTGGAAGATGGTGAAGCCATTGCTGCTTTCACAATCCTGAAATATTTGCATCATCTGGTTTTAACCTCCAGCCATCTGGTCTGGGGACGCCTTTCTTGGGGGAGGCAGAGGCTTGTGCACCATCAACGATCTCTGTTATTTATAGGGTACAAACCCACCCTTGTTCCTCCTTGCAAGAGAGCAGTTTCCATGGCCATTCCCAACTCCCTCGCTGGATTCCAAAGGCAAGGCCTTGGACAGGTTCGTGCTTGCTGGAGAACCGCCCTTTCACATATCTGTTTGGAGGCGCAGAAACAGGAGGTCGTTGGCTTGGTGGGGAGGGTCCCAGCAAGTTTTTTAACAGAAAACTGTGGTAAAGACACTTTTAGATTGAAGTAATTCTGATTTCTATTAAGTCTCATTGTAAAGCTTGGTGATCCCGGCAGGAACCCAGGGATCTCTTGGCTTTTCCCTCTTCCTGCAGCTCCCAACCCCCTCAGCCCATCTGATGGCACTCTGGGAGCACAGCACTGCACCTCCAGCCCTCCTGCCAAGATTCCTGTCCTGGTGAGACCTGTGTGGCACACAGCATGGCTGCCGGCGTGGCACCTCGAACCGCAGCAGGAGCCGGCCCGCATGGCCCCTGGGGAGGCTGGGGACTCAGTGACAATGTGGATATGGGTGGCTTTGCGTAGCTGTGGGGTGATGGGGCAGCACACACCAGCTGCATGGGAGAGCAGGACCATGCCACTGCTCTGGGAGACATCTGGGGAGGATCTGTCCTCTGTCCTGTGTGGCTGTGCTGGGGTTGGAGGGAGATCACAGGCCACCTGCATTCACCCAGCCCCATGCCCGGCCAGACAAGACCTGCACCCTGTTGCTGCATCCCGCTCTGTGAGCATCCTTCTCTACCAGCATCCCTCCCTGCCTGCATCTCTCTCTGCCAGCCCCGTAGGCTGTGGCACACCCAGCATTGCGTGGCCCCATGCAGACAGCCCAGGCACTGCCAGGCTCCTGCAGCAGGGATTCACTGGCACATCCCTGAGGAGCTGGGGAGGATGTGAGATGTGTCAGAGCACAGACATGGGATGTGTCAGGACATGGACACGGGACATGTCAGGGCACGGCTGCAGGATGAATCAAGGTTCAGAGAGCAGCCTGGGGCTGAACCCAACCTCGCAGCAGCCCATCGCAGGCAGGACACAGCCAGCCCTCACCGCAGCCACCACCACAGCCCTGCTCTCCCCTCATGGCCTGGAGCGGCCTTGGGCTCAGTTCTGAGACCTCTGAGACCCCAGGGAAGCTGCTGCCTCCCAACTGCTTCCTCACACAGCCCCCAGCCCCTGTGCACCAGGCAGGGGCTCAGAGCTGGGCAAGAGCTGCCATGGGGCGAGAGTTCGCAGCACATGGCCACAGCGGGAACAGCCCTGGCAGTCCCCAGCCCACAGAGGGGGCACAGCTCCAGGGCACAGCAGGGTTTGAGCCCCGGGTTGGGGATACTGGCCAAGGCACTGCTCCCCCCGTGGCCCTGCCAGCCACAGCCACCCAGCCTCTGGCCTTTGACCAGCCTAGCACAGATTTCACTTGAGTTCACACGTTTTTGGCAGGCATAGAAGCTAGAAAACAACACCAGTGCCAAGGCAGGCCATGGGTGAGGGGGATGGAGCCTTCCTCCCCCATGGCTCTCCTGTGGCTGTGGGGAAGGCAGAACCCTTCTCATGCTCCCAGGCACCCCAGGCCCATCGCATAGGGCTGAGCCACACTCCTGGCTTTAACAACAAATTTAACTCAGGGCCAAGCTGGGCAGCAGCGGGTCCCACATGGGGCAGCCCAGAGCCAAGGCGGGGGGCTAGCACAGCACCGGGGGTGGATGTGGATGATGGGGGACAGCCCGACTACTCTCTCCTGAGCTTGGGGACAACGGGAAGGGAACTGCAGGTAATGGGCATGGGGTGCATGGCCTGGCTCTGCTCCAGCATGGCCAAAAATGAAAAGCCTCCTTGCCCAGGCAGGCATGCAGGGGTGCAGGCAGGCAGGCAG
>NW_010190168.1:21322-31462 GCF_000695765.1 Mesitornis unicolor
GCATGTCCGGATCCAGGACCAGACAGCTGCTGCCACCTCGTGCATGGAGGTCTGCTCCCATGCACACCCCTCTCCTCTTTAAATCCCCCCAAAAAGATGGGCCCCAAAGCCCCCAAAGGCAGATGGGACAACCCTGGGGGAGGGCTGGATCCTGCAAGCAAGGAGAGAAACAGGCAACGACCGAGTAAAACCAGAGCCTCCCGATTTATTAGCAGTTGGTTCAACAGGACCTTACACCAGTGCTCGGGAGCGTCTCCCAGCACAACCCCATGAAGGGGCAGAGAGAAGCAGCATCGCCCCTGGCTCCACGCACAGCTACAGGGGCTCCTGCAAAATTAACCGTGTGGGAACCCCCACTGCCAGTGGGAACCCCCATCACCCAGCGTGAAACACCACACTCTCCCCACTGCCCTGGCCCTACGCTGGAGGGGAAGGCAGCACCCTGGGTATGATCTCCATCTCCAGTGGCAACCACTGCCATCCCACGTCCTGCAGAGCAGCTCCAGGGGAAATTTGGGCCTTGATCACAGTAAACCCATGATGGCTCAAGTCTCATTTGCCAGCCCCAGCAGCAAAACCCAGGGGACGTGGCAGGGCACGGGAGGGGCAGAGCCAGGGCTGCAGCTCGGTACAGCACCAACCAGCACGCAGACGTGTCCTGGCTGGAAAACCGTCCCATTTCCCCACCGACCTTCATCCATGTCACATGTAACAACCAAAGAGACCACGTAAAACCCTCGGGGTTTAGATACAAATTCTGGCACCGAAGAAAAACAACCCCCTGCAAAACGAGAACCAAATGAAACCCTCCCCCCCCCGCACCCCAACATTATTAAAATACTTTTGCTTTTAATATTCAAGAGGTTTGAAGTTCTCAGCAGCCTTCCGATTGCCGCTATCCCAGCGTCTGCCCTGTCCATGAGGGCCGGCTCTGCTCCGTGCCAGGGGATGCCAGGCACTGTTCAGCTTTACCACAGGAAACACCACGTGTGTACAAGATCACAGGGTGGGCTTGGGGGGGACAGGAGCACGCCGAGGAGAGCACATCGGCCCCTTCTGCTTGGCCATGGTCCCACCACGCTGCCCGTGGAGGTGGAGGAAGAGGTTGAGGAGTTTGAAAACCAAGGAGATGACAAAAATTTCGTGCTTAAGTCTTTGAAAGAAAAATGCACCTTGTTCACAGCTTTTCCAAGATGTTGGGGGAATCCAACAAACTTTCCTGCTTCCTGCCATGGGACCAATGGCAGCAGTGGGTCTGGGTCCCTCTGTGCTTTGGGTCTTCACCAGCTCCATTCCTCTGCTCCAGCTCAGCAAAGTCACCTCCAGCACGCCCAGAGCAGCTCCTCCACCCGCGGAGCAGGAGGTGAGGGGTGGCTCTGACGCTGCCCTCAGACCCAGGGGAGTCATGGCCCATTTTGGGCAGCAAAAGTGGGAATTTGTGCCACTTCCCCACATTAGAGCAGGGAGGGAAGGGACCTCACTGACAGGCCCAGGGATTAAAAAAGAAAGAAATAAAATGAAAGAGAAACGGGTGCAGGGTAGGTAGAGAGGTGGCAGCAGGGGGACCGCAGAGTCAGGCCACCGCTTGGGCAGCCGCCGGAGCAGCTCCTGGGGGTCCCCTCCAAGGCGGTGCTGGGTATTGCTGAGGAAGGTCCTGCTCAGGTATTGCTGGGTGGGCGGCAGCTACCTGGTGCTCTGCAGCTCCTCCCGCAGCCAGGTGGGCAGCGTCTGCCCCATCTTGTACAGGAGCTTGGAGAGCTCTATGTTATGGTCCCTGTAATAGTCCCGCAGGAAGGTGCGTGACTGCAGCGGGAGAAGAACAGAGAAGAGGGTCAGTGGGACCATCCCTGAGCCCACCCCCCAGTCCCGCTTAGGACCGTCCCAGGAGGCTTTTTGCCTACTCACATCTGAATCCATCTCGGGGTACTTCCTCCCTTTGCTTTTTCCCAAGCATTTTGTTTTCCCTCCATCCAGAAGCTGACACCAGAATCCTTTCTTTGGATCAAATCTGTGAAGAGAGACCTCTGCCTCACCCCTCTCGCCCCCCTATGCCTCCTGCAGGCAAGCATGCTGCCCGACAAGCCCTGCTGCTGCCCAGCCCTGCATGGGGGCACTTCACCTCTCTTTAATTCACAGCCCAGTTAACGTCTCGTTATCGAACCCCTTGTACAACAGACTCCCCGCACAGCCACACAGTAAGCGGCCTGACAAGGTTCATCCATCACCACATCGCTCCGCTGTGAGGGAGCATGGGGGTCTGCATGGGTTTAATTATTATTTTCTGCAGTACCTTTGGCCCTGGATGTTCTCAGGAGGCCCACAGCACCTGGGCACAGACTCAGAGCAGCCAATTACACAGGCAAGCCCAGCGCAGCAACAATAACAAAATTATTGTTTTCTAGGAGCTCTGGATGCTCCCGCTTCCCACAGTGGGCTTTAATGTCTGGAAGGCTGAGAGGGGGGTGGCATCCACAGAGGTGCCACATGGCCAGCAGCAAGAGCCACTCTCTGCAGCGCATGCACGAGGAGCTCAACATTATCACAAGTGTCATGGATGCACCCTTGAAGTCCACTCCAGGAGCCCAGAGCTGCTCCTGGGCTGCCCGGGGTGACACAACCATCCCTGTCACGGTGCCTGGATAAGCACGGCAAAGCAGGGCGCTTGTCGAATGTAACTTCTGATTGCAGCTGTCACAGTGTAGGTCACAGCAAGGAGGAGCTGCTGCTCCAGCCTCAGGTGAAACCCTGATATCACCAAAACCAGCAGCAGCTCTGCACTGAGCCCCAGGTCTGGGGGCTGCCACAGGACAGCGCTGGGTGTCCCCAGGGCCGACTGGCTGCACCGGGAGCAAGGGCAGGTTGGGGGAAGGAGAAGCTCGGGGAAGGACTCACGCCAGGGTCTTGTGGTAATCGATGAAGTTGGTCACACCGAGGAATTTCTGGACCGTCTCCATCACTTTGGCGGGTTCTGTTCGGAGCAGTTTGCCATCAAGGACCAGGATCTGCAAGGAGCAAAGCAGTGCGGTGAGGTCCCACTGGCTCCCAGCCCTGCTCTGCCAGGCCGTAATGACACCTTCACCTTTTGCCATCTTGGAGCCAAATCTGCCACCAGCCCGCACAGGGTCCCCTTTCAAATGCTGACGTGCCCCGGTGTTGACTTACACTGGGTGTCAGAAAACAAAATGCAAATAAAATCGAGGGCCAGGATCCATCCAGGACAACATCAGAGCTTCGGCTCAGGGCCACCCAACCCACAGCCAGCCAGGATTGCATTACAGCAATTATGCCAGAAGCAGACAAGTAATAGACTTTATAAGGTTAAATGATGGTGGAAAAATCATTCAGCGACTGAGCCTGTACACTGCCAGCAGCACTCCACTGTGCGGGTCACAGCAGGGCTGGCATCCAGCCCCCGTTTCCCCTGCAGGCAGCTCAAACCCCGGGCAGATTTGCCTTCTATTTTTATCCCGCTCCAATGGCGCGGTGACACCAGACAGGGCAGCCCCGCAGGGGTCTGCGGGCGAGAGTGGCAGACGAGCAGTGGGTGCCCCTGCAGAGCCACCCACAGCCCTCAACCCCATGGCCTCCTCTCAACCCTGCTTTGCCAGAGGACCAGCACAAGGATCTGCCAGACCAGGACCGGCACAAGGACATCTTTGCGCATCATCCATCAACCTCACAATACGGGGGTTTCCTTTTTGCACAATCTCCCCTCTGCCCCTTCCTCAAGTACTTTTACTCTTTCTCCCATGGTTTTAAAGGTATAAGCGAAGCATCTTCCCCTGCTCCCTGGGAGCACCCCTGCAGCTGACTTAGGGCCCAAGGTCTCTTCCTCATACATTCTTGTCTGGGAGAGGGGGGCTCCACAGGGCCCTGCACTGCAGGAGCGGGGTGCTCCCATCCCTACCTGGTTGGCATGGTAGCTGTTGAGCCAGCGCTCGATGTGGGTGGCGTACCAGCCCGGCACCAGGCAGCGGTTCTGCAGGGTCCGCAGCTTCGGAGCAGCCTCAGGTCCAGCCGTGATCACCTCGTGGAAGGTGTATTTCAGGGCAATGGGGTCATCGTGCGCTCGCTGGTGCTGTCAGGCATGGGCAAGGAAGGTTTGTTCCTGGGGCAACCCAAATCCTGGGCTGCCCAAGAGGTGCCATGGCTTCCAGGCCACCACGCTGTGTCCTCGCACATCTTGTTCAGCCAAAAAAGCGCAGCTCTCGCAGCCACCCCACCTCCCAAACCACACTGATGGAGGGAAGTCCCTGGCTGAAGGGGAGGTGGGAAGCTCACACCACCCTGCGGGGCTTCCCAAACCAGGGGAGAGGCTGAGGCAGGCAGCTCACCTGATACCAGGAGTAGGCTCGGTCCGCAGGGTTGATGAGGATAGTGATGACTTTGGCCTTGGAGAGCAGGGCTGCCGCTCGCCGGGGAGCCACTTCTGAGTCAAAGTAGTTGGCACTTTTCTCAAAGTAGAAGTCAGAGGTGGTGTTGGAGGGGATGGGGAAGAACTCCATGTACCTGGGGAGGCTCAGCATGAGGCAGGCGGCCGGGCACCATGAGGTGCCCCCAGCAGCCCCCCTGACAGGTGACATCTCAGGAACTCTGTATCACACACTAACCCTGCAGGGTCCCCCCAGGTCTGACATGCTGCCTGGGGCTCCACAATCTCCTCCAGCAATTTTGAAGGGTCAAACCTCACCAGAATCCTCAGGCACACTCCAAAACCAGAGGGAAGCAGATGCACACAAACTCAGCTTCTGCCGAGGGCAGTTCTGAGTCCTGGCAAGTGGCCTTTACCTTAGGGTCAACATCTCAGGGATAAACCACGGTGGTGTGATGGCCTGAAGGCACAGGGCAGAGCCTGTGCAGGATTTGTCCCACCTTGCAGCACCCAGGTGCCCTCTGCCAAGAGCCCTATGGCTGCGAGGCCAATGGGAAACCCCACAGCACCGCTGCTCTGGTTCCTGAAGGAACCCGCATTCCTGGCTCAGCCCCTGCAGCAGGGAGACCTACCAGTCAATACCCTTGTGGTAGTTGTGTCCATTGAAGAACTGGATCTCCTCGAAGGTCTCTGAGCTGGGGTAGTTGCTGCTCAGGTCCGGGTGCATCCCCAAGAAGAGATAAAGGGCAGTCGTTCCTGTGGACAGACAGAAAGTGAGAGCTGACTAGGGCCAAACCTCCCTCCGAGCTCTTCTTCAGGGCAGGAGGTCTAAGAGAGGCTCCCTGGGGTGTGCAAGGGACCCAGCAAGCCTCTCGGCATGCTCACAGCACTGAGGGTGGAGGGAAGCACCTGTTTTTTGAGGCCCAATGATGAGAAGCTTTGGGAATCGGTCACAAGTCTTTTCTTTGGACCAAATGTCTTTGTGCCGCTTGTCTTCACAGGGATCCTGAAACACAGCAGGGAGGATTAGAGACAGGGCAGCCTGGATGGGACAGCACACCACTGATGACAGGGAGATGCGTAGGGAGGCCACGCTGCTCAGTGAGCAGGGCAAAGACTGAGGTTATTTCCAGCTCTATGGGGCAAACTGCTTCCTGGCACTGCCCACAGAACCACTAAGAGGTGAAACACTCCTTCTTCCCTCCATTCCAGGCACGGGCGGTACCTGCCACAGCGGATCCTTCTCCTCAGAGAAGATCTGGAAGTATTTCTGTGCCAACTGCACGGGTGGCAATGTCTGGAGCTTCAAGTTGGTCCACGAGTTGAGGAAGCGGACCAGGTGCTTGAAGGTGTACAAGCCCAGGCGGTCGTTGCCATAATTGGACAGATGTGTCATGAAGATGCTGATCTGAAGTGTAGAGGACAAAGCAGGGGTTAGCAGAACTTCACCCAGCAGCCGTCCCAAGCAAATGGCTCCCACCTCAGCTGAGGATGTCGGGGACATGGCCCTCAGTGGCACTGGGGACAGCTCTGCCAGAGACGCCTGTCCCTGGGCAGCCAGACAGCAGTCGGTACTCACAGGGTTGAGGAGCACGGTCAGGAACAGTTCACCCCCGTTGATGATTTTGTCCAGCTCGCTGGAGCCACCAGGGTACTCGTTGTAGAAAATGGTGTGCGTGAAGAGGCCGCAGGTTTGCCGGGGGAGTACCTGTGGCAGGACAAAGACATGGATGGAGCATCCAGGGCTGGGTCTCCTTCCTCCTCCGAAACAAAAAGGGGGTCCTCAACACCTCAGGGGTCAGGATCGGCTCCCCTGCCCCTCATCACCCTCAACTTGAATCCTGCTACCCGCAAGGGATGGAGGTGGACAGATGGAGAAGCCAGAAAGTGTCCTCACACAAGCTTCCTCTGTGCAAGATGAGCAGAGGGCACAGCCCCCTCAAACAAAAGCAGCTGAGCTGCCAAGAAAGCACCCACGGGGGTTCTGGGGTTTGGCGGAGGAGGCAGAGAAGCAAAGCACCAGAGATACAGCCTGGCTGCCTACCATGATGCCATTGTGGATGAAGCCACGGCGATAGCGAGCAGGTTTCAGGTGGGGATACTCCTCTGTGCTCGTCACTTTGATGGACCAAACCTGCTTCCAGGCTTCGTACAACTGCACGTGGACGGGGTACACACCCGAGTGGTGGGGGGCCACGGCGTACCCCATGTCAGTGGGGATGCCATGCTCCTGCAGAGAAGAGAGTGGAGAGTGGGTGACGCGGAGAACCCAAAACTACAACATCCCAGACCAATCTCTTCCCAAGGGACTGCCCATTCCCAACTACAAATTGTCAGTTCGTGACTCTGGAGAGCAGCCAGGGCAGGGCTGTGCCCATGCATCCTCTCCTGACTGTGGCTGTCTCCAGGAAAGGGAACCCAGGAGCAGATGTGCTGGGTGGACACTCGCTCCTCTGCTTCACATGGACAATCCTCACCCCTGCCATTTCTGCTGTCACAGAAAGCAGCAAAGCTTTTCTGTGGAGAACGAGGAGACACAGCTACACAGGGCTGTAAAATGGTTTATATCAGTAGATACAATCTGGAAATTCTGAGCTGCACAACTGCCCATCCCAAGTAGAGGTGGTCTGGTCTCTCTCTAATTAAGCACCTCTAATTATCATACAATGAATTCAAGTTAGCCCGAAGATCCCTCTCTTAGACCATAGGACCCAAATATTATTACTGGGTCTGGCTTTACTCGTTTGGATTCAAGACGGCTGGGATCAAACCAGTTGGTCACAGCATGTCCTGGTCTCAATGCTGGCTTTATCCAGGGCAGACAAAGGACAGTCCAAGAGGACGGACAGCTCCTTACCAAGCTGAAGGTCAGAGCCTCCTTTATAAACTGAACATGTCCCTGACAGCTCGGCCTGCAGAGGGAGTTCCCATCAGCTGGAGCCTCCCAGCACCGCTCCAGGATCCCACATCATTGCCCAGCGCAGCACCAACCCGTGCTGGGCTGAGCACCAACCCCAGGCTCAGTTAAAACCCAGCACACAGCAACCCAAGAGACCGCTTCCTCCTGCAGAGCCATGGATCAGAACCCCAAATTGCCCTGGGGATCCGACCTCTGCATCCCCCTGGCCAGGCAATGCACAGACGATGCCTCCCCTTGACCAGGTACCAGGGCAGGTCACTGCCACAGCAGCACGCTGGCTGGTGCAGACAAATCCAAGTACCAGCATATAAATGGATTTACCCACCCAGCTGCAACGTGGGGGATGTGACAACGTTACCAGGTCCCTTTGCTCCGGCAAGCAGAGACCATCACCCAGGTCCCTTGGGAAGTCTTTTTGCCCCCCTTCTCCCATCCTCCCCTCACCAAGAGCATCCCTGCCGGCGGCATCTTACTCACGACAGCGAATTTCTTGTTTAAGGTCATCTGCTCGGCGAGAACCGACTGGTTGTGGAAGAGGTGAGGCTGCATGTGGCTCCACATGTGGGGGAACCACCAGAACTCCCTCACATAGGACAGCAGCAGGTCGTCACCCTCGTCCTCCGCATCGGTACCTGCGGGAGCAACACTCGCCATCACCACCGGGCACGCAGAGCTGGGGCAGAGGGAGGGGGAGCCCCTCTCGGTGATGGGGGGCAGGAGGGTGGGATGTCCAAGAACCCTCCTGCAGCCTTGACGTCAGCCTCTTCGAGCACCGGTTCACTCCCCAACACCAGCCCTACGGTACCAACACGCAAAGCGATGCCCTTGCCCTCCTCACCCGTGTGGAAGAATTTCCCTGAGTATCCCAGGTTGAAGGTGAAGTTTGGGATGTGGGTGCGCAGCTCGTTCTGCGTGTTGAACAGCGCCTGGGGAAAGGAGAAAAAGCAAGATGTCCTCAGCACGCTGCCACTGGGATGGCTGCCACATTAGGTGAGGATTCGTATCCCCAAGAGCTTTGCCATGGGGCTCCCAAAGGGGCAGGAGATGCTCTGGGGGTAGGAAAGCTCATCCCTGGAGCATCCCAGAACAGGCACAGGCACCCAGCCCCACGCACCCCCTGCCCACCGAGCCGGGCTATCACAGCCGCACCTTGACATCTTCCACCTTCATGCGCGTGCCCTCCTTGCCCACAAAGATGTCGTCAATGTCCACCAGGATGTAGCGGTCGAGGGGCAGGGAGAGCCTCTTGCCCGTCAGGAAGGAGACAGAGTCCACAAAGACCAGTTTGTGCAGCCAGAAGTTGAGGTTGTTGCCAAAAAGCACCCTCTGGATGCCATCGTGGAGGCCCAGGTCCTGCATCACGGTGGTGTGCAGGGCCGCATCCACGCTCATGTGTGGGATGGACTCAGCCGACTTGGTCTTGGCCAGGAGGACGGGCTCATAGGTGGAGTGGTTGGACTGGAAGACAGTCCAGTCCTCCCCCGGGAGCACGCCCTTCTCCACCTCGCTGGGACGCGTGATGTAGAGCAGGGGTGACTTAGGGTTGATGCTGCAGTCCTTCAGTGCCAGGTTGGAGTGGAGGAAGAGGGGGAAGCCCTTCAGCTGGGCGCTCAGCAGGCTGTTCTCATTGGCCTGCGCAGGGAGAGACAGCGGTCAGAGGAGATGGGACATGGGATGAGCGCCCAGACAGCCATGGCACGAGGAGACGGGGCTCACCACCCCTGGAGATCTGGGTGACAGGTCCTTCCCTTCCTCTCCCAAGCATGGGACGCCCTCATCCCCCTTGTATCCTAATCCTGCTCACGTCCAACATGTGAAGCCCCTGGGGCTGTGAGCCCTGGGCAGGAGAAAGGCAGGGGGCTGCACAGCAAAATACCTCCTTGTGCTTTTGGAGAACACCAGCAAGGGTCACTGCTGGGAAATGAGATGCTAAAAACAACTGGACTGATCCTTTTTTTACCCTCAAAACACCCACACGGCCCTTCCACGGGGAGTGGGCTAAGACGGTGCCCTCTGCCAGACGCCTGTGCCCCATGCCAGGCTGCAGGACCTCGGGCTGCTTGCAGAAAGCAAGGAGAGAGACTCCAGACCCCCCTGCTCGTGCCTACCCTGGCCATGGGGCCTCAGCTCGCCCTGTGCACCCCCGTACCTTGAAGAAGCCGATGATGCCCACACCGTACTCCACGCAGTACTTGTCCAGCAGCTCCCGGTTCCAGGCATCCAGGTTGACGTACTTGAGGACGTTCTCATAGATGATGAGCGCAAAGCGTCCCCGGTCCTTGTCAGTCAGCGTGGGCATGTCCCCCTTCCCCGGGGCGATCTCTGTCCTGTATTTGAAGCGGCTCGACTCCAAAATGGCTACGATCTCCTGGCCCAGCTGGGAGTAGAGGCTCTCAACAAAGACCAGCACCAAGGGGTCCGTGCGGGAGGAGTCAACGACCTTGAGGGTCTTCAGCGGCAGCAAGCGGGAAGGGGCGACCTTGGGCTCGACACAGTCCGGCCCTGCCACGTCCCCAGAGGGCTCCAAGCCCCTTTTCCACCCATATAAATAATATGCAGAGACAAAAACACTGAGCAGGCAGAAGGCGAAGAGCAGGAGCAACACCACCTGCGGAGAGAGCTGCCGGATACCCCAAAAACCTGGCCAGCACAGTCATCCTTGCATCCGCGGGGCGAGGTGGGGCCCCTCTCTCCCGCCCGCCCCCTCCCCTTGTGAGCCCCGGGGAGGGGAAGAAGCAACCAACCAACCGAAAAAAACAGGTAAAATAAAACTGAATACTACTAATAAATTAAAATACTAGCAGGCTGCCTGCACAGGCTTTCTCCCTTCCAGCAGTCCGGTGTCCCT
>NW_010190169.1:0-231 GCF_000695765.1 Mesitornis unicolor
GGGGGCAGTGAGATTAACCAGATATGAATGCAGATAGTAGAGACAGGATTGTTTTAACGAATGAATGAGCATGAATCATGTTGTGGATCAGGAAAAACAGCCGCTAGAAGTTCCACCACCCTCATATTTATATAAAATACATACATTGCTGAGGCACATTATTATTGTATATCTGGTGGCAGTAGTCCTACGGCTGGCGGGGCACCTGACAGAAGATGGAGACCTGTTGAA
>NW_010190169.1:342-6492 GCF_000695765.1 Mesitornis unicolor
AAGGTATAAGTCTCTAGAGAGTCATTGGTTCCATCCAAAGTCAAGTGTGAAGAAAAATGTGAAGGGTGGTTCACCTGAATTGTTTTCTTCCATCTGCTTGGAGGGGAATGAAAAACATGAATAATACAGGCAGGTCAAATATTTAGATCTCTAATGAATCTTCTAAATACGATCTTCAAAATAGCATGTTGAAACTTGACATGACTAAATATAACAGTCAAAAAAATTAAATTTATTTTCAAGACACAGTCAAATTGTGCTCAAGTTTTCTAGCTGAGCAGGGAAGAAGGATGAAAGCAGTTTTCCTTTTTAAATCTTGTCTCCTATATAAGGTGCTTCCTACAGTGCAGGCTGTTTTCTCTTCCAGTAGTATTTTTAAAGCCATCTGTATAAACAGGAACTGTCAAGGGCAAAACTCCATTGCTGTCTGCCAGCCAACTGGGCAGGCATATGCTCTATATTGCTGGTGGGAAATAAAAGCAGGCATGATCCCTTCCTGCTGTCTGGGAAGTGAACACACCTAAGAATCTACAACAAAACATTGTTTATCCAACAGGTTGGTATGACTCGCTTCGTTCTAATAAAAGCTTCTTTTCAAATCAGTATTGTGATGGCTGCATTTAGGGAAATACACTTCTGTAACAATGCAGTGGTTGAAAATACTTGAAATTGATCCTGACTTGAATAAATAATGTCAGAAACTGTAGAGGCTGCATCTTTTTTCTGATGCTACCGCTGTTGCAGAGTCCCCTGCCTGGGGAAAGGAGAAGACATTCCGGTAGGTAATAAATATGTTATGGTGAGCAAATAGAGAAATGGAAGGGAACTGTAGATCCCAGATCCAAGTCCCACATCAGGAAAGTATCTCTGTCCAGCAACTCGATGAGAGTGTGCCTCTCATCTTCATGCACTCTTGGCAGGGCTGGGTGTTAAGAAGGCACTCAGAGGAGGACAGAAGCTCATCTCTTGGGACCTGCAGAAAAGAAGAGCATTCACTGGGGCTATTCTACTGAAAAAGAACCAGAATGAGACAAACCTTTCTGCATATTAGACTTGCTTCCTGCTCAGACCAATAGAGATATTATCTGAAAATTTGTAGAGGAACATATGTCTCTATACTTTTGGGCCATATAACATCTATTAGTTACTTCTAGATTATTTTTAATGGTGATATCAGACCAAATAAAAATTATCTGAATTCAGCAGTCATAAGACAGCACACCAATCAGGCATGTATGCTTCAAATTTTTAAAGCTGTAAAGCATATCCAGAAAAAAAGAAAAAAAACTTCTTTAAAATATTTACCAAATCTAAGTCTTGAACTACTAAAGTTTGACTTGTATAGACAAGCATAGAAAATTGGCCCTTTTTTTTGGGGAGAGGGGGTGGGTAGGGGGATGGACACAATGGTTTTAAACTGAAAGAGGATGGATTTAAATTGGACATTAGGAAGAATTTTTTTTATGATGAGAGTGATGGACACTGGCACAGGTTGCCCAGGGAAGTTGTGGATGCCCCCTCTCTGGCAGTGTTCAAGGCCAGGTTGGACAGGGCTTTGAGCAACCTGGTCTGGTGGGAGGTGTCCCTGCCCATGGCAGGGGGTTGGACTAGATGATCTTTAAGATCCCTTCCAAACCAAACCATTCTATGACTCTATATTGTGTCTCTGATCCATAGCAGAAAATGTAAGAATCTGAAAATCCTGATAAACTGACTGGGTAGAGAGCTGTTTGACATACAGTTTAAAAACAGTAAAAAATACATCCTTGGCATGACTTCATGTTGATATTAAATTAAGTCAAGGAAATGCAGTACACTCAGTACTTCTGAATATGACTAACAAAGGAGTGGCACAATGACTATGAAAAGTCTCAAATTGGACTAAATTCAAGGTGTTTGAAAAAGTTTTCGGCTAGGCTCATGTTTTAGTCACTGTACACAGAAAGGACTAGTACACACCTTGAAAACAAAGTCAATAGTCTGGCTGTCATCAGGGCAAGAGTACCATAGCTGAAGAATGAAATTTAACAAATATTATGATCATAATTAAAAGAATAAATCTTTTTGATTTATAGCATTGCTCACTAAATCTAAAGCCTCTTCCAAAGTTGAAGTATTATTTCATTTGTTTCAAGGAGTCACTTCCCAGCAGCATTTAATATGTATGTGTGTGCATACATATTTAAGCTAGCCTAGTTACAGAATTTGTCTGTTGCCTTTGTCATAGTTACTGGTTTAGTGAAATATATGTCTGGGTACAGCACTGTGGCCCGGAGAGAAGAACAAGAAAACTTTGTGCGTATCTGGTAACTGTGAACTTATAGAAAGATCTTTCAGCATTATTTTTAAAAGCTTGCTGAACACAATGAACACATCAAAATTACTATTCCTAACTCACTTGCACTCAATAAATTGTATCTGTGTAAATTGTATACGTAGAGAAATGGCCTTAGACCTGAAAAATCATAAGCAAACATTTTATCATCTAAAGCAGCAATTCCTGAAAGGAATCCACATACATGAATTTAAACAAACACAGAATGCAGGTTTAATAGAATTCTGGTTGGTTTCCTTTAAGATTAGTTATTTGTTTTCCCTTTGGTACGATGTGGTCGTGCTACAGTAATCAAAATCTGCAAGGAGTTAATAGGATTAATTCAAGTGCCACATGTAAATCTACTAATAACACCATTGACCTAATTTATTCATTTACACTCACACTTTCAAACAAGTTTAACTAACCAATGAGAAACAAACAAGGCAAATATTATAAAAGGAATCAAAAAAGGAATTACACACATCTGGATCATTAAAATTATTTGAAATGATCTCATCATTTGTTTCTGACAATTTTCATAGTAATTTTGATTTGAAGATTGACTTGAACAGGTAGTTTACAACTATTATTGACCAATGTTCAGAGAAGTAACTGGGCCAGAAGTTAGTGTTAACTAGAATACAAGAAGACACTGAATTAAAGCCTGTGATAATTCAAAACTTGCTTGCTTTCAATGAAATCTGAATAGTCTTTGAAAAAATAACTGATCTTAATAAGTGTTATTATTTCAAAAATAAATCTTTAAATAAAAAATAAAACTTTTAAAATCACAGCCTTGATCATCCAAAGATTTGAAAATACATTTATTTATGCATTTATTATAAAGAGGTTATATAATGTTAAATTTTAAAATTAGAAGAAATACAAATCCACATCTTTGTAAGTCAACACTGAGCATGTCAAAGGGAGCTGTAATATAGATTGGCTGGGCTGTTATCCATGTGCCAGTACATGAACATTTACAGGACTAAGGCCTATGTTTTAAGTACATTGCAGCATCATTTGCTTGTCAAGCAAAAAAATGAATTTGGATTATTCTGGCCACCTCTGTGAAAAAAATCTTTAATTTGTCACAAAAGATTCTTCTAAAGATGTATACATACATGTATATATATTTATGCTCATGATGACATTTTCACACTACCTGTCAGGTTGTGAGAAGTGTAACAATTCTGTATAAGGCATAATTATTTCCCTTAAGTTTGGAAGGTTTTAATGGAATGAATCTGTCACTGTATGTGTGCTTTACATAGGAAATGCCTCTCCCGTCGTCTTGTGGGCTAGTGAAGGCTTACATTTGCCTGGCACAGGGTTTGTTAAAATTCTGGTGCTGCCTTATCTTTTGAAAACAGCTGGCTGTTAAAAGTTGCATATTAAATTGTCTGAGCTTATTCATATTTCAAAACATGTTTATATCTGTCAGTGAGCAGTTTTATAACATCCCTCTTATATTTTGCATCAACAGTATTAACTTCAACTCATGTTGTTCATTTGCTATTAAAAGTAACAGATGGTACAGTAAGCTGTTTTCCTTTGACATAAAGCATGCACTCAGTTGACATTAAAATGTGTTTCTGCTCTGAAAAGAGATTTTTGTAAAATATATATTGTGGATTCCACATTTATTGTTTCTCAATGGTTCTTGAATGAAATAATTAACTTCTTTAAAAGTTATAAGTTAGGTTTTTCAACTGCTTGCAAGCTTGGGTGGTTTGTGAAAATAAAGCTGTTTTTAATGGTACCAGAATCCACAAAGGAAAAAGGCTTTGCAATGAGGATTTATGTACCAATTTTATTCATGTCAAACAGTCAGGCATGGATTGTAGCTGAGTCCTCAGAACTGTGCTAGCCTTACCTAAAAAAGGAAGACCAAAATAAAAATATGTAAAACAGAATATGACTAACCCTTCTCTTAGACCAGCCAGCTAAACTCTTGAAGTACTTTTGTCAGCTGAATGGAGTCCACACCAGCCTGAAGCTAGAATTGCTGTCACGCTGTCTGTCACCTCTCAGAAAGTACCATGGGTGCTGCTGGTTGCTGAGGAAGAATCTAATACTTAAGCAGATCATGTGTCTTTGGTTAATCTAGCAGACGAAGTTTCCTTGCTGCCCAGATAATACATTATTATTATGAAAAACTCCGATCTTATTGCTACCTGCGTCAGGGTTATTTTTCTAAGCTTTCTGTTTTGATTGCACAGCTTTGATTAATCTCTTCATGTAAAGTAACAGGAGCTGTTGTCATACAGCTCTCTGGTTTTCATTTATTTTCTTAACTTTTTCTCTGATAGCGTGGTGGAACCTGACATAAAGTTAGCTGAATGGTTTGCATTCTAGAAAAACTTGGAAACTTTGGAAAACTGTAACATAAAGTAAAAAAAAAGTTGGTGCATTTTAATTCAAACACAAGTTGATAAATGACAGAATAGAAGCAGTGCAGGCATAGAGATTTAAGAGACAATGGATACCTTATTGTTGTAAGACCTTATCTCCCTGGTTTGCTCCACTTGAGAAAGAGGCATGCTGAGGGAAGACAAGTAGAAAATTGCTGGGAAAATACGTTTTCATATGCACTTTTATTGATGCTTCTTATTTTATTTGTACTCTGACAAACTAGTACTAAGAAATTCCTTTCTGTGTTGGGATGCAACACTGCAAAATTTTTCCTGTATAAACTTTATAAATGTACAGAGATATGCATTCTATCTTCTTTAAAACAACTAACATACATGTTCTCCCTTCCAAATAAAAGCATAAGAAAGAGAGGGATAGAAAGACATATCTACAAACAATTCAAGAAGCACTTGAAGAAAGTCATGCAGCATCTGGTGTTTTACAAAGGATAACAGAGACACCTAATGGCAAAGAAAGAGAACTTGTTTAATGTTAATCCTGAACAAAACATTCCTTTCAGGGATATTCCAGGTAACTTGAGATGTGCTCCAAAGGAAATTGTTCTTTTAATATTCTAGTCTGGTTGCAATAAAGATGGATGCAGAAAGGATACAAATTTATGAAACTGGACAACAGTTGGTGACCGTTGTTGCCTGATAGATTCATTAGTTCAAAGTTCTCACGTCCAAATGATTAATTTTAATTTTAAAATTATTTTCTTGTCTTCTGAAAAAATACCACTGTAAAAATGCTTGGTTAGTGGCAAGAGAAATATATTCTTGATTTATTTCAAAAGATCATTTAATCAAGATATAGTACTTTATCAAAACTTTAACTTTGTTGAATAGGAATTTTGATACAAGCCCAAACAGTAAGAAAGATGTCAAGGAACTTGTTCTGAGGATTTTCTTAAAAAGAAAATAAAACAGTTGAAAAAGAAACAATCCTCTCCTCTGTCTTCTTCCTAAAAATGTGGTGGAATTAAAAATCAATTGACAACTGAAAATCAGGTTCCACCTGCTTGTTACAACAAGCTCATCAGATTCATGTATAAACCAGATACAGACAGTACCTGAAATTCCATGCATTCAGAATAGCTGCCCCACTAAAAAAAATTCTACTCTGCTGGCATCAACAGACAGCTCACTAGAATCACAGTGATACATGGAGGTGAAATGTTGAAATAATGAGGTACCTGAGTACAATAAATAGAGTGGAAATGAGCAAAGACAAGCAGTCTATAAACTTCATAAAAATCTCATGGACTTGTATAAAACATGCTGAACTCTCACATTATAAGAGAAAGAAGTGCAAGAGCAAACGGTCAGAAATTAGTAACAGACTATTGCAAAGTACTCATGCCAGCAGCAAGAGAGAAGTGGAACTCTTGTTCTGGTCACCTCTTTGCCCCAGGAATG
>NW_010190169.1:6523-10598 GCF_000695765.1 Mesitornis unicolor
TTAATTACGGTGGGTTGTAGGGTTATGACACAGCCTGAAGTGAGAGTGCCAACCTCAGTTACAAAATATTCAGAGACATCCATAAAACTGCATAGTTATGCTATAATTCTCTTCTGATTTCTTTGCTTTTAGAGTAATTGCTGTAGCACACTACTGACTTCATGTCTACTAGACTGTTTTGAGAAATGAAGTGGTTTTGTGACTCATATAAGGAAGTGTTTAAAAGACTGTTCATTCCAAAGGACTTCAGAAATTTTTTTTATTTAATCATCTTTCTATAGACAATCTTCTACTTAAAAAATATTCAGTGTGATATAGCTATATTTTCCTACTCTATCACATGAAAAGATTCAGGAGGAAGTCTGAGGAAAAATAAAGGATCCCGTTTCCCTTTTCCTCTCTCTCAGTAGTAAAAGTCAAACAGGCCTCACTTCCATGATACTTCAAAAACATTTGGAAATTAAAAATTGTTTTTCTCATCCATACCAATTCCTGTATTATGTTTTCATATAAACACTCTATATGTGTCATGTAAGTGTCTTTTTACCTCCTTTTTTATTTCAGTATCAGCACATACAAACCTCAGGAAATAGTTTCATCTAACACAAAGAAAAGTGAGCTCTTCACCCAACATGTATTTATAAATACAGAGGAGCATAAAATCAAGAATATGTTTCCATTTTTAAATGTCATAGTCCTTTAAAGATAATTTTCATTATTTATAAACTTACTGGTAAAAAATACATTCATCGAGGGGCAATAGATAAACTTGTGAGTGGTTGTGCTTTTTACATCTCTCTCCTTAGAAAATACATGCCTACAGACAAATCTATCCCTGCCTTTATCTCTGTGTTTAGTCTGACAAGGAGCTTTACTCACCCTTGCAAAGTCTCTTCCTTACAATGAGCTTCAAATCTCCAGTTTTCCAATGTAAATTTTAAATATAATTCATACAAACCAACATCAAGTCCCATGGTGTTATCATGTGGAAACACTTGTGCCAAGAGGCAACAAGTGTCTCAAGTAAAAATTTGAACAGGGAACCCTGCCTGCATGAATCTTAAAAAATTACGTAGTTTCAGGCTCAGTAATCTGTATGCAGTAAACTCACCTGAGCCCAGAGGTGTCTACTGTCTTAACCCTAACATCATTACTAGCTTTAATCACAGCCATGCAGCTCCTGCCAGATCAACACAAACTTGGTTGGCCTTGCATATGCTTTAGATTAAATTTATCCTAGTTCCCACTTTGAAACAGCTACAGCTCTTAATTGTCAGATCTCTGGAACAATCTTGCTGTATCCAATGGCAATTCCAGTAAACCAAACCAAACCAGGTTTGTGAGAGACTGAAAGAGTTAATGGTGTCTCAAACACTGTGGCATGACAGGTTCTGGATAAAAAAGGATAGCTTCTGCAAGTTCCCTTAAGTGTTAAGTGGGGGAAGCAGAGGCTCTGTGTCTCCAGGCAAGGTCATACAGAGTTAATCTGGGGAAGGGGTTCACAACCATCCTACACACACCAGACCAAGAGTTACTAAGTCCTTGAGGGGACTGTATTGTATAAAAGGCACTGACTCAGGGAGTCACATACACACCCACCATAGGAGGATTGTCCTGACATTGTGGGATCCAAGGGTGGTGATATCTTTCCTTGTCTCCTTCTTATCATTCTTTTCTCTTTTCTTCCTTCTTACAAAGGTTTCCACTTCAGTTCTCTGCTAGCCTCAACCCCTAATCTTAGCTTTAATTACACCCAGGAGCCATTAGCAATTCCAGAACAAGACAAAGCAAGCAGGTCTCTGCTGATATATGCATTAGTACCGTAATACTGACCTTTAAAGGATGCAAACATACGCTTATGTAAACTAAACCAGAATCTGCTCTGGTAATCTCTGCTGAACACAGATCTAATTTTAGGCTTTTCCTGGTAAGTACTAGTCTCTTATTAAACAAAGCCAAACAGTCCTTTTTGGCCTAGTCATAACTGGGTGTATTGGCTTCTTTTCATTTGAACCCAACATTTACCCCTAACTGCAAACCTAACACTGTTCTACGATCTAGCCTTGACAATTGCCAAAACCTCTTCTCCACAGGTAACATTTAGGGAAAAACTGATCCAGACTGGTCTATTGTGTCTTGCAATAGAAGTAAAATAAGACTTTTTATAAGTTTTGAAGGGAACGTAAAACAGATGGACTGATCATGAATTCTGGAGGATCTCCCATGAAATGCCTTTTGCAACTCTATTCTTTAGAAGAACATGCATACAAAAACTCATTCATGGCAAATGATTCCCATGTCCAGAGACCCACAGAGGAAAGGAAATGAACAAATGCTATGCATGACATACACATCCTGTATTCTAATATTGGGTTGGCCAAAAAGCAATTGCACTTTTTTTTTCTGGGTAAATGAAAGGCAAATTTTTCATAGGAAATAAAAACTCTGTTAAACAATATATTGTCCATTTTGTTCAATTACCTTTTTGCCGTCTTTCAGGCAACTTCACGATTCTACACTTTAAAAAGTTCTTATCTTTTTTGGCAAAAACCAGTTCCAAGCACAATTTGATATACTTATTAGCAGTGAAGGTTTCTTCATCCAAGAACTAAACAAATGGTAGCCTGATAGTGCCCAGTCGGTTGATATTGTGGATGTGGTAACACTTCCCATCCAATTTTTGATGAGTGACCAAACTTGTATGTGGTCTATCATTATCATGGAGAATCACAACACCTTTGAGATTCACCAATTCTGGATACTTCTGTTTGAGGTTATAATTTAATTTATCCACTTGGCAACAGTACACGTCCAAATTAATGGTTTGGTTCCTTGAAGCAATGTAAAATACACAATACCTTTGAAATCCCACCAAACTGACACTGTAACATTCCTTTGGTGAATGGTAAATTCCTTTGGCTTTTGAAGTGCTTTGAGCTGGTTCATCATGCTTGCTTCATGATCTTTTTTGTTCGCCATTGTTGATCCATTTGTTATCGCCTGTTATCATTCTTTTCAAAAATGGATCATTTTCTTCATAATTCAAGAGAGAATCACAGATGTTAATGCACTTAGTGAGATGAGTTTCTTTGAGGTCATGTGATAATCAAATATTGAGCTTACTGACTTATCCAAGTTGCTTTAAATGTTTTTCAATGCTTGATTTAAATATGTTTTGGATATTAGGAAAAAGTTCTTCAACGTGATGGTGATAGATGACTGGAACAGGTTGCCCAGAGAGGTGGTGGAGGTCCCATCCATGGAAATATTCAAGGTCAAGCTTGATGGGGTTCTGAGCAATCTGTTCTAGTAACAATGCCCCTGCTTGCTGCAAGGAGTTTGGACTAGATGTTCTTTAAAGGTCTCTTCCAACCCAATATATTCTATGATTCTGTGTTAAGATTATCAACAGCCTCTTGTGTTGTTAAACACTAATTGTTTTTGAACAATGCCTTTATTTTGTCATTATCAACTTCGATTGGCCTTCCTGAGTGTGGTGCATCTTTAACATCAAAATTGCTGGACCAAAATTTAGCAAACCATTTCTGACATTGTTGTAGTTTTAAGGTATCTTCACTATACACGTCACATAACTTTTTATGAGCTTGCATAGTGGTTTTTTTCCTTTTTGGAAGTAATAAAACAAAGTATGATGAAAATGTTCCTTTTGATTTTCCATTTTGAAAATGATGCCAAATAAATGTTAACGAAATTGTGCACTTTCTTTTTCTAAAACAAGCTTGATCTGTCAGCTGTCAAGTTACATAATGGATTTGAGTTTTAAAATGAAGTTAGTTGCATTTCGAGACATGTATGTCCATCTATTTTAAAAAAAAACAACAAAATTACTTTTTGTCCAACCCAAGATTTGTGTTTATTTGTGTTAGTATTATATTGTTCTAGATCTGTAAGTTGATTGAAAGGTTACTTTCTTCATAGATCTCCAAAAAGGAATTACAAGTTTCATCTAAAGGAGATCTTGTGGGTTTTTTTTTATATTTCATGTATGTGGATTGATATATTTTTGGTCTTTAACTTTTGTATGCTCAAAACTAAGTTCAGAAGGTAATAGCAG